>NW_015387969.1:333188-372339 GCF_001527695.2 Protobothrops mucrosquamatus | reverse complement strand
AGTTCATTATTATTTTCATTTTTAAGGCAGCCCACTTGCCAAATGATTCTTATTTAATGCACCACCCAATTTGCTGGATCTACTAAATGAGTAAATTTAAATCTGTGCTCTTAAAGAACAGCAATAGATTATCATGGTAAACCCAAGTGCATTTATTTAGCAGTAAGACCCTCTGTATTCAATGAAATATAAGGATAATTATCATCAAAGAATGATAATTCTTATGCCTATTTACTCATAATAGGCATAAGAATAGGGTGAACGAATTATAAAAAAGGCACATATGGATAATATCAGCAAAAAAAGCTAAAAATAAAGGACAATAAGATTAAACTAAGAATAAATTCAAGTTTCAAGATCAACGTACGTTTTACATTGCCAATCATTAGCACTAAAGAGACCACGGCTCTTTTCAGCAAGTGTCTTCCCTATCTCAGTCCCTCCAGCTTTCATCATTTTAGCTTCTGTAGTTTTTTCTGAAAGCAGAAAACAGGCATGTAAATCAATCTTTGCCCTGTACATTTAGTTTTGGAACAGTCCCATCAAAATAAACACAGTTGATATAGTCACCTCGACCACATCTGTTACAGCTGGTTCTTCTAGCAAAATTAACATTACCGCATCTGCAAAGAAAAGAAACATTATTTTAAGAACGTTCAGTGTAATTACTATTTCCAAAAGTTTTGGCTCTCAAGCTTGTGCAAATTAGTTCAGAACTCACCCTTTTTAAGACGATTTATAAAGAAACATTTGTATTCACACTGACAAAATAACTGCCACTTCCTTTTAGTTAACTACCACCACACATTTTCCCCCAGAGAGAGAGATCACAATGAGTCAGACATTTGGTTGACGTTTTTAGAAGCACCTAATGCGATTAAATCCAAATGCAAATGGATACACCTTGAATTTTAAAGGCGAAGAAGGGTAAGGCAGCGCGGCTTTGAAAAGCTTTACTTTTTTACATTTCTAAACTACCCAGTTCACTTCGTATGTTGCATCATATGTAATGCATCAACCTGTTAAAAAGATGATACCGACTCAATGTAATAAACCACTATACACGTCGACGAGAGCCTTCAATCAGACGATGCAATTAATCTACTGCGCACTTAAAAATACACCTCAATTTGCTTCCGGGCAGCTGGGCGCATAAATTATTACCAGTAGTACTCTTACTCTTAGTACTCTTACTCTTACTACTTCTATTACTGTTCCAGATAATCTCTTATGCCGGGATCCTCCCCTGGAAATGTCAAGCTGGTGGTTTCTGACCTTGCGCTGGCCGTTCGGCAGGATGAGGCCTACCGAGGAATCGCAGTGACCGGGACAAACACGGGCTACACCTGGGGCCTCCTCCCTAAAACTCGGCCCCGTTGCAGGGAGGGAAGGACGGAAGGGAGGGGAAAAAAGAAAAGGGGGGCGGGGGGAAGCCGTCCGTTCCCGCGACCCCAGGGAAGAAGGCCTTGGGACCGCCCGGGTCCCTCCCGTGGCCTCAACAGGCCAAACCCCACCCTGGCTCCCTTACTTTTTGTCCGGGCAGATCCAGTCTCCGTCGCTGACGCGGAAATTCTTCGTCGACATCTCGGCCGAGGGAGCGGCCCAAACGCTTCCTCCGCTCGGCGCCTCGCCGGACGAGCCCGAAGCAGGCAGCAGCTCGGCTTCGGCGGTGACTGGCCAGGACTGCGGGGTCTTGCGGCAAAAAGAGCTGCCCTCCACGGCCGCCTCTTCCCCGGTGACGGGTTCCCTCGGTAAAATTACTTGTTTGTTTTGTTTCTTTGTCGGCCAGAGTCCCTCGCAGCCGCTCGGCGGAGCGTTGGGGAAAACGCACCGAGCGGATTCAGAAACGGAGGCAGAAAGAGGAGGTCGTCAGGCATTCCATTAGCTGACCCTGAAGTGACGACGGTGGGCGAAGGCTGGGAAGTTCAGAAGAGCGACCTCTAGTTTTTGGAGGACTTTATGGCAGTGGCATAAATAAGTTTGACTGTTTAGAACAGGGGTAGTCAACCTTGGCTCTTTTATGACTCGTGGACTTCAATTCCCAGAATTCCTGAGCCAGCTTAGCTGGCTCAGGAATTCTGGGAGTTGAAGTCCACGAGTCATAAAAGAGCCAAGGTTGACTACCCCTGGTTTAGAAGTTTATTTTGTGCTTCATTGATTGTATTGTAAAGTTCTTCCTATTGATTACGGAGAACGGCCTTTCTCACCCTCAGGAACTTTAAAATGCGTGGACTTCAACTCCCAGGGATAAACACTGCTGTAGACCACAGTAAGTTGTTGGATAGTCCTTAAATATTAAAAAGATGCCTGTTGACCATGAAGTAGCAGCACAATACGGAGCAACAACATGGTTGAAAATTAAGGAAGGAGCGTGCCATTACTATTTAATATTTATGCATGTATCCAGGGGTAGTCAACCTTGGCTCTTTTATGACTCGTGGACTTCAACTCCCAGAATTCCTGAGGAATTCTGGGAGTTGAAGTCCACGAGTCATAAAAGAGCCAAGGTTGACTACCCCTGGTATAGACGCATAAAGAGAAATGAGAAACACTGGACTAGAATTAGACATTGGGACTAAAACTGCTGGAAGAAATAGCAATAGTTTCAAATAACCTGATGCACTTGGACAGCTGGAAGAGAGAAAGATCCTGTTGAAGGAGAAGAGTACAAGAGACATCTGCTGCTTAATACTGAAAGAAAAAGTCTCATCGGACATAGCCAACGGAGAAGAGCGCAAATAGATGGTGATGAATTTGAAGTAGTAAAAATTATCTTTTTAGAGTCAAAAATTCATCCAAATGTCCTTAGTCATGAAGAGGGGGAAGAGTAGAGAAATGTTTACTACTTGGGGGAGAAGGACAAACCATTAAACTGCTGAGATATTATACTGGTAACAAAGATACATATTATTAATGCTATGGTTCCTCCACTTTTAATGTCCCCGGTAGAAGTCATTCCCCCTGAGATGAGATTGGCCCCGTTCCTACTTGCCTTTCGGAAAGGCATCAAAATACAGTTTTTCCATCAACTTTGGGTACCATTTGAGTCGAACAAGTGATTAAGGGATGTCTGTCTTTCCCACAATCTTGAGTTTTATCTTTTTTGTTTTTCTGTTTTCACTTTAGTGTTTTATTGTTTTTGTATACTGTACACTTCCCAGAATCACATTTTGTGACATGGGCAGCTGCATATTTGTTAAACAAACCAACAAATGGAATAACAGTACATGTCTGTGAGAGCCGGACTAGCAAAAGGGCTGAACAAAGATCCATTTGAATTGTGGTGCTTAAAAAAATTGGTAAAAATATTCGTGACTGCCTAATGACGTGCAAGAAGACCGCTGCTAGTTGATTTCACAAGCATAAATCTACAAGAATTGGAAGCAGTTAATAAAATGTTTGTTGCATTATTTTGTTGACGGACGGAACAATATTGGGAAGCAGTAGGGAAGTGTAAGCAGAAACAAATGTGTGCGTTGGGGGAGAGAATTGAAGTTAAAAGCTTGCTTAGAAATACAATTTTTACAGTCTTTCCTGCATTGGACAAGGAAATGGGCAAGTGTTTTGGTTCACTCTCTCAGATAACGGGGCGAAAAGCTACAAAAGAGAAACCAACCTGGTTCTTATTTTTCTTTGTTTTTTGCTTTTGCAAATGAGCAATTCTCAGATCAACAGCTGAACCAAAACACAATAATCCTTCTTTCAAATACTGTGATTGTTTTCTGAACAATAGGGACAAGCACATTCAGACATGCCTAAACTGGGAGAAACCGGGAGGTGAAAGAGCATACTGAACTGCATAATATTGTAGAAAAATATGAAAAAAATGCAAAAGCAAACTAGAGAAAACTACATGAACACTTTTCATGTTGCGTGTATATGCTAACAAACTAATAAATGGGATAAAACAAGCTTAAGATATATATAAAAAAGAAAACTAGTATTGACAAAATTACCCATCTCTAAAATAATTAAGCCCTTCTTAGGCATTGTTGCAGCAGATGGCAGCTCTTAATTGGCCACAACTGATCTCCAAAATGTTAAGCAAGGTTAGACCTTGTTAGTACACAGAGATGAAAATCTCTAGAAAATCTCAAGAGATTTTGTATGCTACACTGGGAAATGGAAAGAAAAAAACCCCATCCTGGGGTTTTGTACTGCTACCCAGGAATCTACACAAAGAAGTTTATGAGGACTTACTTTCTTACTAATGAGAAATATATCCATATGAAAACAGCTACAGGCTGGTTCTAAAGTACAGTACACTAGCTGTCAAAGTCTTTTTTCCTTATTTTTAAACTGCAATACATCATCCTGGAAAGGGCTGCTGGTTTGACATTGGGGAGAATAGAATAGAATAGAACAGTGATGGCGAACCTTTTAGAGACTGAGTGCCCAAATTGCAACCCAAAACCCACTTATGCATCGTCGGGTGCTGGGTGGGTGTGGCCCATTGGGTGGGTGTGGCCCATTGGGTGGGCGCGGCTGCGGTGGTAACGGCAGACTGGGTGGGACTAAAAAGTTCAATCAATCAATTCCAACTTTGCAAGATCTTTTTTTTTCTGCGAGAAGTTGAAATTGACTGATTGAACTTTTTTTTTTTTTTTTGCACATGGCGGAGGCCTAAAGCGAAAAGGTTTTATAAAACCCAGCTGAAGGCCTAGGACTGGGGCGATGGCGCGCGTGCCCACAGAGAGGGCTCTGAGTGCCGCCTCTGGCACCTGTGCCATAGGTTCGCCACCACTGGAATAGAAGCTGGAAGACACCTTGGAGGTCTTCTAGTCCAGCCCCTTGCTCAAGCAGGAGAACCTATCATTTCAAGTGACTGTCCAGTCTCTTCTTAATCTGAACCCCTTGTTAAAAAAAAAAAGTTTGAAAAAAAGTATCTTCAATCATCAAAAACAATCAACTTCATCTTTTGTAGTTAGAAGGCAGGATTTAATTTTTTTTTCTTGCCATGGAGAAAATCTGAACAAATGTTTGGTTGATTAAAGGCACTTTTTCATATGTTTGTTTATATGCAATGTTATTGCTTCTTTTTACAGCCATTTGAACAGCTATTATTTATCATCCACAGTTTTCCAGAATTTTGATTATTTATTAAAGTCATACACTAACCAGATATTGCTACATCAGAAAATGCCAGGAACAGTGAATTTTGAGGTTTTTTTTTTTTTTTTTTGAGATAGGTGACATGACTGGACAAAAGACTTTTCTACATTACAGCCTTTTGGAGCTTGTCTGTTGTACTAAGATAGCTGGAAATAAAACAGACTTAAGAAAACTTTTTCTGGATTCCAGTCCCTTATCTCTCTCTCTTTTTTTTTTGGCCACAGTAATACCAGGTGGTCTCCCCAGATTGTGATTAACCCAGCTCCTGACTGGTGGATTTTTCTATTTTTTTTATCACCTACTCATGTTAGGAAAACAAATGCCAAGTGCTTTTGCTTCTGTAGGCATGCCTTTGGAGAACTAGTTAAAAAAGTTCTTCCTGTCATTTAGAACTAGAGTGTAAAACTTGGCAAAACTTTTATCAGTGTAAAAAACCAGCAAGATCAAAGCTACCATTTCATTTCACCCACTTAAAGAGGAAGACAGAAAGAAATGGCTTCACTACTTCACCTGTGGAAAGAAGAAATGTGCACATAAAAATCCCATCTTTGGTGATGGACAGCGCAGCTGTTGAAGGTGGAGATTAAGGACAGGAAAGGGCTCCCACAAGAGCATGCTCCAGGATCAAAGCATTTGTATAGGATAGAGCAGGGGTCTTCAAACTTGGCCCTTTTATGACTTGTGGACTTCAACTCTCAGAATTTCTCAGCCAGACACGCTGGCTGAGGAATTCTGGGAGTTGAAGTCCACAAGTCATAACAGGGCCAAGTTTGAACACCCCTGAGATAGAGGGAAGCGCAGCAGGTGAACAGGTTTCCCCTCCTAGCCACAGCAGAGGGGTTAAAACACAACTTTGGAGAAGCAGAGAACCCATTTCTGATGACATCTTCCATTCCTGCCTTCTCAAAATGGTAGCTGGCCCACCCTTGTGCCAGGACAAGCAGAAAGTGTGAATCGGCCTGAATTCGTCTTTAAAAGCTGTTATATTAATAATCTCAATGCTCTTTAAAATTATGTGTATTATTATTTGTGATAAGCAGGGACTAGAGTCTTGGGATCTGCAGATGATCAAAAAGGAGCAGATAATGCGAAAAAGCAATAATGATGCTCAGTAGAAGTATTCTAAAGTTTATAGTCACTGAAGCATTTTTTCTTCTTTGAGAAGAAATATGCTATAGGCATACATATAATTAAACATATTTGTAAAAAAAACATCTATTTCTCACTATGGTGTTTACACCAAAATTATTTGTGTGTGCTTGCTTCACAATGCTTTAATCACATAACTGAAGAAGAAACCCAAGATCTTATATCATCAAGCTGCATGCTAATATAGTGGATGTCTCTGGAGATTCTAAGATACTAACATTGCTCTTTTGGTGCTGTGTGAATCACTGAAGTGGTGTTTTTCTTCAATCAAATGTCTCACTGAGCTGTTGTGCAAAATAATGCCCAATTATTATCAAAAGCTCTTTACAGCCAAGGCATATCAAAAGAGCTGCTTGGAGATATTTGCAAGTCTTCTGTGTATGCATGCAAAGAAGACTCTTCTGTTGGCATATTTCATAAAATAAAACACGTTCTCAAAGCCTATCTCAATGTTTCAGTTCAATGTGGAGGTCTCTATTTTTTTATTTAAACCCTATCTCAAATGTGAACCCAATGACGGCCATTCCAGGTAACGTAATACTGCATTGCACAAGTCTGATGCACCATTGAATTATGTGAGAAAACAGAATACATGTACAAAGAATAGGTTGAGATTAAACAAACAATGCCTCTATTGCATTTTTTATATGATCCTCTCTTTCAGTTCTGGCTTACTAGTAATTCCTGTACATTCTTGATGATACAGTAGGTGGCACTTTAGCTACACACAAAGTCACTATCTCATGTTGATGGAATGCTACTGTGGAGGCTTATCTTTTATAAAAGGTATAAAAATAAATATTTTAAAATATAATTGCCAGTTCTATCTGGCAAAATATAAAATGTATTATCTCTAGGCATGAGTCATACTGGGGTTTGAAATGCAAAGTTAGCCAATAATGCTGAATTCTGGAATACAGGTATGATAAAATATATCAGACTACTTTGTGTATTTGCCTGTTGATAACATATACCATTGATTTGACTCCTGCAAGGCAAGCAGGCAAGAGATTTAAAAAGTATCCGCAGAATATAATGGTCAAAAAGATGGAAACACCAAGTGCCTCTGTGGAATAATTACATTTTTACTGTGAATTCATATTTGCGTTTACAATAAAGTAGAACATTTGCATTCAGAGTGAAACTAAAAAAAAAACCACCCCACCCTACGTTTCCATTTATAAAAGGGCTTAAAGCAGTTTGTCAGCATTTCTTGTTAAGTGTAAACATTTTGTACACATTTGTTAGGGTTGGAGCGTGAAGCATGTGTGAGTCGAGCACCGTATTTTAGGCAGAATTCAATTCCATTAATTCCTTTTTATATTGTGCTAAGCACATTGCTCCTCTAAATGAGATCCAGACTTGTTCATGCTTAGAATAAACCAATTAAATCAATGAAACGTGTTAGACATGACTAAATTAAGTCTCATTGATTTCAGTGTGTTGACTTTAAGTATGACTAAGAGAAATCCAACGCGGTACCTGTAAAGTCGTTTTTGAAATTTCTGCAACTCCCCCCAGTCCAATTTCAAAGCTCTTTGAAATCAAGTGACTCAAACTTCTAGTTAAAGCAACCTAACCTAAGCCTTCTCATAGGGAGGGAGATAGGCAGATCAGAAAACAAAAATCAAGGAAAATAAATCAGAAAGAAATATTGATTTCCTTACTTTACTTAACATTGCAATGAATGTTAATGCTTCGGGGAACACTCAAGAGTAATGGAATTCAGCGTGATTCAGTGATATGAAGGTGTGTATGAATCTTTTATTTAAATCTTGGCATACAGTAAGAGTGGGAATTTACTACTTTCTTGATGTTGAACTACAATTCCCAAATTCGTAATCATGTATAGTACATGATTGGTGTTTGTACAGGTTATATTTTAAAAACAATTGGTGGGCTACATCATAAACAAAAGGGAGTGTATCCAGACCATTCTACTTATATCTATGTTTGTTAGCCTCCCAGAGTTGTGTTGAAGCAAGATGGGCAACAAATAACTTCAGTCCAATCAATCAGTCAACCAACCAACCAACCAATAAATAAATATATTTTGAAATTAACAGGATTTAGGTTAGTGGTGGTGTCTAATTTAGCTTTCACTGAATGATGGGATTCACTCTTTGGAATGGATCCCTCTAGGAGGTGCAGCTCGTAATTTTAAATACATTTAGCCAACAAAAAGAGTGTTTATTATATAATTAAATTATTTAAAATTAATCTGTGGGTAAATGACCTCATTTATAAAATGACCACCATTATAAAAAAAAAAAGCTTGATGTAACGTGTACCTTATTACTCAAGTATCAGTTGCCAGGATATAAACTTTTTGGCTTGTCCTGAAAGTAAAATACTAACCATCTATATAAATAAAAATGTAAATGTTCGTTTGTTCAAAATCTTAAATCTCCGAAAGTTCTTCACCGATTGCTTTGAAATTTTGACACAACGTTGCATTTGAATACGCGCGTGTTTTTATATATCTACTATTATATAGATGTCACACCTGTGACAGGTAAAAACATGCTTTTTTTGAAAAACAGCGCTATCTGTTGGACGTAAAAGCAACACACGCTAACCAGACTGAGCCACAGCAACGCGTGGCCGGGTACAGCTAGTAAATGATAAAATACAAGTTACAGAGAATAAACATAACTTCAAGATGAAGATGCCTAGAAAAACAATTTTTTAACAAATACTGAAATATTGTACTATACAGCCCCTTTCTCACAATGCCATCCTTGCAAGGTAGTCCAGACAAGAAGCATGCCCAGAAGTACTAGCTCTAGCTATATTGTAAGGTTACAGTAACAAACTTTTGCAAGCCTGAAAGTAAATTTCTTCATGGTTGCCTTTATAGCCCAAGAAACTAGCAAGTAGACGGGCTGACCTTTGCTGTTCCTGGCCTTTTCTCTGCCCTATGTGTTCTTGGAGCAGGTGCAAAAGGCAGTTCCTCTTCCTCACCAATGATTGGCTGCATCTGCATGCTTTCCCCACCTAAAGCCTCAGGGCCATCCTGCTGTAGTTGTGCTTCAACCAAATCCCTCTCAGCCAGCTGCTTGTCCAGGTTATCTCCCATCAACCACTCCCCATCACTTGGACTCACAGCCACTGCTCAGAGCCATTGACCAACTCCCCTCCTGACGTGCCTGTGACTGGTTCATCCTCATCCGAATTGACATCCAGAGAGGCATCTGGGGTAGAATTTGAGGGAGTAATCACACTTACCATGACATATTGATACTAAACATATTGCCCATATTGCTCAAAAATAGTACAACATCCTGTGCTGCTTTCTGGTCTCTGCAGTGAAAGTGAACTTCTATAACAATATCAGGAAAGTATTTCAAAACAAGGAGACTGCACCTTACACCAGTTTGATGCAATTAATCTGTTTCGTGTAGGAATAGGGCTGCTTCTTTCCTATTTCTATCTCCTTGCCTGATTCTATTTCATTGTTTATAAAACCTTATATGTGCCAAGGCTATTTTACTTTATTTCCTATCACCTTTTATCCTTTTTACTCATCTATCTAATTTAGAATAGCGCATTCATTCTCAGATCAATGCCAGGAGCACGCTATGACATTTACCTTAAAAATGTTTTGAGTGGAAACAGAAGCGTGCTTGCTCGTTGCACGTTTGATTACTCACAGGGATAGCCCATGTTTGCTTATTCACAAAATTCATATTTTGTGGGCAGCAGTCCCATTCTATGCTATCTAAAACTTTTGGGAGAAAAACAATATGAGGATTGACATTTCCTGAGATAATCTTTTGTTAAAAAATAAGATCAGGGCTAGTGAAAGGATTTTGATGCTGAAGACAGACTGGGAAATATCAGCCCCTGAGCTGTTCAAGTCAAGGGCTATTATATCCCGAGCTAGCCATGTTCGTTTGGCACACGAAGCAAAAAAATATCACACAACCATCTCCTAGTATCTTGACAACAAAAGAGAAAAAAGAATGTGTTACCTCTCAGGGTATTTAAAATTTGCTGACCCTGAGTATGATTCTGCTTGCAAAACTAAAATGCACGGGGTTGTCTGAGGTGATCTTTTTTGTCAATGAGACAAGTAGAATTTGAAACCTAAGCAGGTGAGTGGGTCGGTGGGAACATAATCTTGTGATGCAACTTTTAGGAAAATAAAAACAAAGATTAAACTTGCTGTTATAAAGTAACACACTACGATGCAATAGCAACAACTTCATTGATTCAAAGGATTCAATATTACTACACAATATGTTCATTAGAAGTCAACATCCAATGGTATTTCACAAAGACCGAATATATATAATCTTGAATTCCTAAAGAAAAGTGGAATATAAATCTAATAAACACACAAACACAACATAGTAATATAAAATCAACAGATTAATACAGTTTATGTCTAAATGATCTATGCTAAGAATAGGTGAAAGTTATCTGGTTAGTGTTCCTTCTTGGAGAAACTCTAGAGCAGGGGTCTTCAAACTTGGCCCTTTTATGACTTGTGGACTTCAACTTCCAGAATTCCCCAGCCAGCATGCCTGCCTGAGGAATTCTGGGAGTTGACGTCCACAACTCATAAAAGGGCCAGGTTTGAAGACCCTGGCTCTAAAGATCCAAGTGCCTAGTATTGGTTAAGAATGAAATACCTGTGTTATTTGAGTAAGGGACATTAACTGAGTAATAAATACATTTCACTACAGAGATTCCCAAATTATGATCCCCAAATTAGATAGGATCACCCCTTTATCTAGACTATGGGCTTGTTAATGTTCAATAATGAAAACTTCTTTTTCATTTTCCTGAACAACACAAGCACAGTCACTACCCATCACCCTTTGGGGCCCAGCTGAGCATCGGGATACTATTTTAAGATATCTTGCTAATAATCCCTCTGCATTGTTCTCTGGTTCACTCTTGAACATTTCTTGAGGTTCAAATTTGGTAAGAGACTAATAGCTTTTCGGTTTTTACTCTTGTGTTTTTCAAGCTTATTCTACTCCCGCCCTCTGTTTTTGACAGGGTACCTTCTACCCCTTTTCACTATCTCCCACCAACTTTCTGTTGTATAAATAAATATCAGAGCTTCAGACCATATCATAAATCCAAGTGGCAGCAAAATTAACTTTTGGTATATTGGCTGGATTTGTAAAAAACTATGCATAGTAGTCCTATTCTGTCTCTTTTCTTTCCTTTTCTGGTTAATTGCTCTTTCTTATTTCTCCATTGCTCACTTTTGGTATGGCTTCCCCTTTCTCTCTCACTTTCTGTTTTCTTCCTTCATTTTTTGTGCTGAGGAAGGGAACAAGGAGAAAGTGGTCTTGTGTAGTTCTCTGTGGAAATGAGAAAACAATTGATACATGAGATGGAAAATAATTTTGTTTTTTAAACCGGGGTATATTATTTTGCCTCTGCAGGTGGCAGCTAATCTTGTCTAAGCTCTCAGGGAAGAAAGATTGGCTTCCTTAGGACTTGACTGGAAGAACATCAAAGTATATACAGAAAGTGGTAGACTAGATGTGAACTTGAAAAACATTTCAAAAAAGGACAATAACAACCACTTTTGAACCACTGCCAAAAACCAGCTTGATTTTATCCATGTACTGTAGTCACCTGCAGTTGTGCTAGACCTAAAGGCATTTTTAGAAATACCTTAATTTCAGACAATTATTTTAATCAGTAGTAATTCATTCAATCTTTTTTGTCCTGGTCCAGTTGTATTTTGGAGAATAGTTTCTGAGAGTCTTTTCTCTCCTTTATTATACCCCCCTTCACAGACAGTTGTGTATACACATGTCACTAATAAGCTAATGGGAGGGGATAGAGAAATGGAAACAGTTGGCTTTTCTCAGAATAAATGAATTCAGTGCTGGCTGATTCTGCTCTGTTTAATTCTGTTAAAGAAGGCTGCCGGGTGATCACTACATCTGAGGCATATGCAAGCTACAAACAAAATTTACCCAAAGGTTCTACAGAAAAGAAAGTACTTCTGAAGATGTCTGAAGGTTGAGTCATGGCAACTGGACATTGTCTTGTCAGTTTGAGACGTTTCGCTACTCAGCTAAGCAGCTTCACCAGTCAGAGAGAGTTAGTTAGGCAGAGAGTCGTTGGGAATGTACCAATTCGTCCTGCACCAACCTTAGGGATTTCTTCCCCAAAATATATTGCAATATGTTGATGAAGATACTTAGTCATCCAGGTAATGCTGTCTGAAGCTTGAGTCCAGTTGCCATGACTCAACTTTCAGACAACTTTACCTGGATGGTTGAGAATCTTCATTGACGTATTATTTCTGAAGATGGCTTTACATTGGTCGGTTAAAACAAAGGGTGTGTGGAAAGCAACAAAGCTGCTACAGTGCTTTTTTTTTTTTTTTGATCTGTAAGGAATCTGTATTATTATATACTTGTTCCTTTAGGACCAAATCTTGTTACAATTTCTGAGTGGGCATCAAGAGCAGCTTTTTCAGTTGGTTCCCTTGCTTACTGTGGAGTAAGTTTTTAGGGAGAGATGTGTGAAATTGATCTGTAGGAGAAAGTTAAAAATAAGCTGGTTTACTCTGGAAATGTTTCTTTGGGGCTGTGCTCAGTTTAACATTAGCTCCACCAAAATCGGAAACTGTGTTCGACACCTTTGCTCTCCACTTTGGTGTCATCTAAAGGGAGGAAGCATAAATAAATCATTACTGAGATGTCTTGGGTATGGGGACAACTATAAACATCCAAAATATATGAAGCCTGCTTTGAAAATGATTCAATAGACATACTTCAAACTAGCGTGAGAGGAGCACCTCTCCATTCCTCTTTAAAACTGAACAAGTTTTTGCATGCTGTGAAAGACTGAAAAGAGGATGCTGCTGCTTTAAGGGATATACATTTAAGTTCTTAAAGCAATGGAATTTTTTTAAAGGCTCCTGCAGGTGTCTGGAATGAAAAGGTGGATTAGTTGAGTACTGAATCTACTTGCACAAATTCCAAAGGATGGCTGAATTATTCTCAACATGTGCAGAGTCCTAATGAAGTCTATCCATTTAGAGTAGGGGTGTCCAACTTTGCCAACTTTAAAATTTGTGGATTTCAACTGGCAATGATTCAAAAGGACCAAAATAAAGTAAGTTTTTGAAAAATAAATCTAAAGGATAGCTTTCTGAAATAAAGGGCTGTCCTTTATAATAAAGACATATGATCACTGTATCTTAAACACAATACATTTTAGTTGTACTGCAACTCTTAGTACCAGAAAGTTAGTTTTATTTCAGGAATTGCATTTTTCCCAGCTTTCTTGGAAATGTGGGCAAGTAGATTAATAGGTACCATCTCAGTGGGAATGTAACAGCATTCCATGATGTCATGCTGGCCACAAGACTGCAGAAATGTTTTCGGAAAGCACTGGCTCAATGGCCTTAAAGTAGAAATGAGTAGGGCCCCCAAAGTTGGCAACAACTAGTGGAGTAAAATCTGCAGGGACTCGTTTAACTTATCTTTTCTTGCTTTGAAGTGATTTAGCAAATGCAGTTTGTATACAATTCTAATTTATCCCACTTCAATTTTCACAGTAGCCATACTTGATGCAGTGTTCCCAAAGAGTATTGCAAGTACACAAATTCTGTGTAAATGATTAAGCAATGCTTCATTGTTTATAATCTGCTGCAAAAATATAATAGGCTATTTGTGATCCTAGGAGAATAGCAGTTTTTTTTTAATTTAAAAAAGCTTCATTACATTTTTTTTTCTCTCTCAGGCTCCTACCACATTTATTCCAATTTTCAAGTGTGACAGACTTTCACTAATACAATCTCTGTAACAGATGTTTGGAGCAGGGTGCTCACATGTCACTCAAGCTGACATGACTTGGAAGATATTTTTTACAATCTATAATGTTGCAAAAGATAAAAGATTAGCACTCACATATAAATCTCTCATTGTTGAATGAAGGGAACATGCCAAAACATAATTCCAAAGATATCAGTAACATTAAAAAGATGCAAATATATTTTGTAAAAACGTAATGTAATGTTTTTCACTAATTTTTATTCCCACTGGTCAGTTTTCCTGCCTAATGACTTTGATCTTTTACTTTGTTTCATATAATCTAAATGCAGCTTTTTTAGTTAGTTCGATACATTGACAAGAGTGAAGGTTAACAACTGGCGTCATTCCACTATTCCACCTGAACTTTTTATGGTAAAGTAGCATTTTTTCATCTTAATTTTTTTTTTTTTAAAAGTGGAAAGAAACTAGTATACTAATGAATTCCAGCTTCTATTTATAGGATCCTAGTTTGGCTAGTAAAAGAGTAATTTCACTGCTTATTTAACAGGAAGCAATGAACTGATGAGAAACTATAAAGAGGAAGTTTTTAATTAAAGGCCCACTAGCCTTAAAAGTCCTGGGAACATTCTGTTTATCAATGCTGAATGTTACATTTTTATTTTAAAAAAAAAATTCAACAGCAATGTGATTCAGAGCATATTTAAACATTGTTTTAAAAGGCTGCCAACATGATATACTTAAATGCGTCATTTGCCTTCCTCAGTTGTTTTTTCATGTCTGTTAGTTTGAATGCAGCACAGCAGGATGTAAACCAAGAGAAAACAACACCATTTATCTCTCAAAGTGTGGAAGATCAATTGCAGGTTTGGGTGTAACTTACAGCTGAAACAACCATAAGTAGAATAAATAGGTTAACACGCAAGAATGATCCAGTTGTCTTATCAGAAATATTCAAGAAGAAGCACTGCTTCTGCTGCTTCTGGGCTGTTAAAAAAAAATGTCAGAAAGGCTCCATTTAGGGATTATCCACTTATCCATCCCTCCATTCTTTTGGTTGATCTGCCCCATTGGTGATGGTTCTTATATGTTGACTTTTTAAATGAGTGATACTTAAATGAGAAATACTTTGATGTTATATCAGAACACAGGCAGCCAAACAAAAATGCAATAGAAGCATCATATATTGACTTCATTACCTGTTGAAACCACCTCTACCTCCAGAAAATATATATTTATACTCTTAAGTCTACAGTTTTATCTTTTCTGATCAGCTGTAGTGATGTTTTGATGGATAACATATTCTCATCCAATCGGTTTGGGTATGTTTTGCTTCAGCACACTTTCAAAGTGATATTTTCAATTGCAGGATTCTTCTTTGAAAATAAGTGATTCATGATGCATTTGTGCATATGGTTTTGCCAAGAAAAATCTAGATCTTTTATTTGCCAACCAATCAGCTGACATTTACAATACAGATCTTGATTCTGAGCCAGTTTGGGTTTCACATAATACAAATTGTAACTCCCACCAGTAACAGAATAAGATGTCATTCAGCGCTGATTATTGTGTTTTGTTTTGTATTCGTGTAAGGCATGGGTGTCAAACTTGATCACATCACGTGATGTATCGTGGCGTATCGTGACTTTTTTGCCTTTGCGGAGCCGGGGTGGGTGTGGCCTGCGTGTGATGCATCCGGACTGTGGGCTGCCAGTTTGACACTCCTGATGTAAATTGGTTTTTTTCTAAAAAAGTTTTGTTTTCATTTCTAGCAATCTGTAAAGCAAGAAGGATATGAGAAAATACAATTACAGGCCAGAGAGGAATATACATCAATGTTCAATCATAGTTGATATATGTAACTATATTTATCAAATAAAGACTTGTTATTATTACTGTTAATATAACTTACATTTGATAGAAATATGATTCAGAAGAAATTGACTTGAAGTCAATATTCAACTGTTATCAGAATTTGTTTCCCATAAAGGTGATTGACCATACCTTAGCATGTCAATTGTTCAATGATAGAGTATACAAAAAAATCTATTGT
Organism: Protobothrops mucrosquamatus; assembly: GCF_001527695.2. NCBI lineage: Eukaryota > Metazoa > Chordata > Lepidosauria > Squamata > Viperidae > Protobothrops > Protobothrops mucrosquamatus. The sequence goes on along the minus strand of NW_015387969.1, from coordinate 356,268 downwards.
TGAGCAATTATTGATTTAGGAATCAGGAGTATGAATACAATATTTTTTTTAGTTCAGAGTTTGCTAGGCTGTAAAAATCTCTACTGATGATCCAGAATGTTGTAGGCCAAATCTGATAGTCCTAACCCAGATGAGACATAAGCTTCAATGTATCATCAGGGCAGATTTTTGAAAACTATATCTATGCATGGGAAGACCATTATTGGCTTACATTTTAATATGAATGATCATTATTTAAATTTGTGGAATTAATACATGATGTAGAACACAGTTATCCTTTCATTTTTGCTCTTCTCAGAATTTTGCTCCACAGTGCTATGATAACAAATACGCACATTAGAGAAAATTGCATACCAAAATAAGCATTAATGAAAATTGCTTGCAAATAAAAATATATTAGGGAAAAGAGAATTTTTTAAAAATTGCACATTAGGAGAAATATGTTACAAAAATCCATTTGGCCTTGATTCTGACCAAAATGATCAGAAATTGATACAGCATTGGGACAGAACAGTAATTTTTCACATTTAAGAATAACATAAATACCAACTTCTCCTGATTATTAATTCACAAAGCTTCCCTTTTCCTAACCATATCAGCCCATATGTATTAATCTTCAAAATGGTCTAAGGCACGTGTATGTGTGTGTGTGTGTGCATGTGTTTATAAAATGCTCAAAACACAAAAATACTGGATATTTCTTTTCAAATTAGTAAAGAAAATAACTGCTTTCTAGCATATTGGCAGTGGTTAAGTTTCATGAAAGATCTTCTCTGACTGAAAGCATTATAACAATCCATCATATAAAGATACCAATGTAAAATATATAGATAGAATAATATCCTTGACAACACAAGCAATCCCTTTGCTCCCTACTGTCTGATAAATAATATTTTAGCTTCATTTAGGATGGTTTAAGCATAAAGAAGACCATAGGCCGCTGGTCTCCTTATTACTTAAGAAAAACATAGTTTTTTTACAATATGAAGTCTAGCTACCTCCTATTCCTATTTCTAATTAATCTTATACTCATGCCATTTTCGTATTGGAATGCACATGGCTTCAGCATTTTGGTCATCTTTGTGGATTGATTTCATCTATTCCAATCTGTCTTCAGTATTTACTGTTGCTTCCTAAGTGGGATTCCTTCTTTCACACTAATGTTTTTTTTGCTCCAATGTTCAGTTTTAGCTTTTCACATGGTCTGTTTTCGGTTCCTACCAATTCTCTGATGCTTTGTTTTTCCTCTCTCTCAGAGATTCCAGAATAGTTGAACCACTTGACAGCAACTTCATTTATTCATGCCTTTGTAGAGAAAGAGTCTCCTTTCCATCAATCTTAACTGTTTATCTTCTTCTTTGCCCCATAGTGATTTCAGCTACTCTTCTTAGCTTTTCCACTGTTTTCCTGGACTCATGTCTTCTTTATTTTTCCCTCGTACAAAACAGTATATTTCAACCAGTGTCAATCTTTCTCTCAGTCTCTCACACACATTTGCACATATATATTTATCAGCTCCATCAAAAACCTTCAATTCCTTCTCCATCTCACTTCTGTTTCTGCTACAGCATTATTTATTAGTCAGTTGGCTGACCAGAAAATCCAGAAACTGTTGCTGCTTCTAGAACAGTTGCTATCTCCCCTACAGGGACAATGTAGAGCAGGGGTGTCCAACCTTGGCATCTTTAAGACCTGTGGACTTCAACTCCAACATGGCTGGATGGGGAATTCTGGGAGTTGAAGTCCACAAGGACTTAAAGTTGCCAAAGTTGGATACCCCTGATTGTGGAGGGAACTATTTGATGGATTACAGTTATGCTTCTTTATAGACACACATGGGAAGAAAACTGATATTGTTTTCTACACTTTTCTAAGTGGATTGCCTTCTGGAAGAACCTGTCAGCAACTTCTGAAGGAACCCAGCACTCTCCAAATCACTTTTTCTCCCTTGAATTGAGATAGCTGCACAGCCATATAATGTCTATAGAATAAATTTTGGGAAACTGATCAGAAGGAAAACCTTGACATGGGTTGAAGAGGCTTGTCTCTTGTCCTATAGGAAGAACCTGGCTTTCTAGAAATCTAACAGGAGCACTCAACTTTACTTAATTGCAATCCTGTTCATATTTAAACCATTGCAATCTTAACTTTCCTTGAACACTGTTAATAAGAACTCTTAGGTTCTTTTTCCTGGCATTGATTCAAGACTAAATAGGAATTCTGACTGGTGGAATGAACTAAGGGAACATGATGGACTCAAGGTTGGCTAGTGAGCTTCTGTGGCTGATGGTGGATTTGACTCTGGGTCTTCACAGCCTTACAGCTTTATCATTCACAAACAACAGCTCCTTCTCATAACGGAGAAGATGTGACAGGAAACTCTTGACTGAAGTACAGGTAGTCCTTAACTTACAACAGTTTATTTACTGACCATTCGAAGTTACAATAGCATTGAAAAAAGTGACTTATGACCATTTCCCCTACTTACCATTGTAGCATCCCCATGGTCACATGATTTACATTCAGATGTTTGACAACTGGTTCATATTTAGGAAGGCTGCCGTGTCCCAGGGTCATGTGACCATCTTTTGCGACCTTCTGACAAACAAAGTAAAATTGGGAAGCTAGATTCACTTAACAAACATGTTACTGACTCAACAACTGCAGTGATTGACTTAACAAATGTGGGAAGACAAATCGTAAAAATGGGACAAAACTCACTTAACAAATTTCTCATTTAGCAACATAAATTCTGGGCTCAATTATATTCATATTCATTTCTTTTACCCCATCATTCCCTACAGTCTGAAATTCTTACAACCCTTGCAGAGGAGTTTGGCCAGAGATAATTGTGGGATGAGTGTCCACACCACACCACACCACACCACACCACACCACACCACGACATTGCCTTCATTATTCTAAAAAGAGCTTCATCCTCCTTCAGCCTTAGTTTGCCCACTCCTGCTTCCTTCTGCCCAACATCTGTGCCCTGCATTATGGCCCAGCGTGATGGAGATTCCACAGCAACAGAACTATGCTGATAGCTATCTTCCTGTAAAAGTCAATATAGGCAGGGTCCTCAATCAAGCTGTTATTATTGCTGTTACATATTAGAAACAACAGGAGCTTGATAGAGCTTCCTACTAGGCAAAAATCCAATAATATTATATTTTATAGCACCACCTTTCCTGCTTTTTCCAAAATTACACATAAGTGCAATTGCTTAGCACAATACTCAGACCTTCTTTTTAATTGATAAAAAGAGATTTCTAATAAGAACAAGAATAAAGAAATTGGCAGCACGTAACCATTTCCTCTAACTATTCTTTCTTTCCTAAGATTATCTCCAAACTAATTCTCCTATCTGGTTTCAAACCGTATATCACAATTAAAAGCGGTTTCGAGGATGGGCCATTAATCCAGGCCTGGTTTCAGGGGTAGCAGGTTTAAATATTGGCTTGGTGTCTGGACTTTGAAACTCTATATATATATATGTAATACATTTTAATTTAGGATTTGCTTGTCCACTTATTTGTTCATTAAAAAAACTGGTTTTCATTCCCACTGGAAATGCAGAAGAGGGTTAACAAGTAATTTAAAATATTGTAAAACCATCAATAAAATTTTGCTGGTAAAACTTAAGGAAATTCTCGAATATCCCAGCATTCAGATGACTATGAAAAAAACTCCATGCTTTCAGCCCTTTGCCCCTTAGTGCGAAGCTCCTTTTTTACAGAAGTCATCCCCAGCCAAAAAAGTGTGGGATTTTAGTAAGAATCGTGTTCTCTGCAAAATAAACTTATCTAGATGAGAGAAGGATGGAACATTGAACAGAACATTCAGGGAAGAACCTTCAAAGCATTCTTCCCCTTTTGAAGTGGCCCTTCCATGAAGTAGGTGAGGGGTGAAGTGGGGCTCGGAGGATGGGTGACATTTCAGTCTTTGGTTAGTGGATCCAATACTGTTTTCCACCCCTAAAGCTTGTAGCAGAAGGTGACTTCTCACATAACTTGATCCCAAGCTATTTAGAACTACATTAACCAAGAGTGAAACCTTGACTAAAGGGATCTAAAGTTAACTGACCAGAAGTGTAGAGATTTCAGCACAAGAGTTATAGACATCCATCAAAGAAATCTCATGGGCAATCAAACCATTGCGTTTTGCACTAATTCCAACATCTCAAGAACAGCCTCAGAGTGCATCTTTGTAGTTCTTTGAAGTTACCATTGCATGGATAGAAGGTTAATTGGGCTTTCTCTAGATTGAGGATCGTCCCCACCAGTGCTTTTTTTGTAAAAAAAAAAAAAAAAAAAAAAGGTGCCGGAACTCACACATGTCCTACAACCCGCCTTGCCTACCCTACAAGGTTCCATTCAAAAAAGGTGCCGGAACTCTGTTCTGGGTGTTCTATGACAAAAAAAAGCCCTGGTCCTCACAATCCCTGCTTCCTGCCCTTCTGCATTTTTTCCTCTCCTGAAACAAAATTAAAAAAAAAACACCCCTGTACTATTTCCAGAATAATTATAACTTTTCCCTTTGGTTTGGAAGTTGTGTTTTCTTTTCCTTGGGCCAATAGACTCCAAAGTTTCCTGCCTGACTATTCACAAAGATGCAGGGGGCTGAATTCTGGGGCCTAAATCTGTTTTCCAGCTGGAAAAAAAAAAAGAGCGCTGAGGCTTTGTAATAGTGATTGACAATTTCATTTTTAGGCTGTTTATCAGTTTACACTCTGCCCATCAGGAACCAAAAGAACATGACAACTCTTGTCAGTTAAACAAAAGATCTGTATGGCAGCATTTCAGTTGAATATATTTTCCCCATACCACGCAGTCCCTGCATCAATACTGATAAAACAATTCCATTTATTATTTCAAATATGAAATAAAATAATAAAAATCTGGATGAGATCCTGACAGGTTAGATGAATATTGAAAAATAACAAAAACTGCACCTGGTCCCAGTTTGTCAGCACTTTCCAAATAACCTGTCGTAGTTCATTAGGAATATTTTTTATTTGTTGAAGACAATCACCAAAATATGGTTGTTTGCTCTGTGAAAGTAAGCCACCACCTGCTACCAATCCTTCAAATTGCAAGACAGTTCTGTTTCAAATCATAAACTGGAAGTAATATATATTCAGAAAGTTGAGTTTGATCTAACAACTTTACCGTCACAGAACTGGAAGGGACATATGACAACAGGATCAACTGTTGACCCCATGACCCCAAAACAAATTATTGACATAAGCAAACTCAGAATTGGCCTATCCAATATTTCTAAGGTAGCTTAAGTCCATTACGTCTAAGTTAGTTCAATGTGTGAACTACCTCAAAAAGGGCCAACGAGAGGAGATTGAGGTGAATGAGGTGAAACTGGACTTTGGTCCATATACAAAAAGAAAAATGGTCTGAAAATGGACTAGTACTTCATTTCTGACAGTAGGATAGCATCCTCTGATTTCACCTGAGAGTTACATCCCAGCTTTGGAGATGAAATGCAGGTGACATAGACCACAGAGTTCTGTCCACTTTATATCACTCAAATCTGTCCTCTTGAGATGATTGCCTCATTCTGTGCAATGACAGTGCTTAATCCCACAGGAAGCTGCACAGAATAATCTTCAGTGACATTACTGGTATTACTATCAGAATGAAGAGGGGGAAAAAGATGAGTTATGCATGTAATATAGCACTTCTATATAATAAAATGGAGCAAATCTCTTTATCTCCTGCACCGTAGCTTAGATGTTTTGTGCCATTCATTATTCTTTTGTTGAATTTGACTTAATGCATCCATTTATAAAGAAGTTTTCTTCAGGTACGTATAAATGGATGGCTGGAGTAAGATTCCAACAAATCATTTACTAAACAAAGTTGAATCTGTTTACTGAATGCCCCGAATGTAATGATATTGGTAAATACTTCCTACTCTTCCGGGCTGAATCAAGCTACACAGATTAGTAGGCAAGCCATGAACCTCATATCAGTTGAAAGGAAGAATTTAATGCTCTTCTGTCTGCCTAGTTAATCCATTCTAAGCATGCCTTTCCAGCTAATTTGTTTATTTTGCTTGATCTCCTGTTGAAAATGAAAGATTTTATGTGGCCATTTCTCAGAAGATAAACTGGTAACACTGAATGAAAACTAATATGCCCCAAATCTACATAAAAGGCAGAAGTGGGACAATACACTGAGTTACACTTTAAGTGCACCGCATCTGTTGCCTTCTCCATTGCCAACTTCAATAATAATAATAATAATAATAATAATAATAATAATAATAATAATAATAATAATAATAATAATAATAATAATAATAATAATAATAATAATAATAATAATAATAATAATAATAATAATAATAATAATAAAACCACTCCTGGAAATGTGCTGGAAACTGGTAGTTATTTTTTTAGTAGTTTTATTACAAGTTTTTTCACATATGATAAGAAAAATATTCAAAGAAAAATATTAAATTAAATGTGAAAAAGAAAAAAGAAAGGAAGAGACAAAAAAAGGAAACAGAAAAAGAAAAGAGCAGAAAACACACCAGTCTCTCTTCTCTCTCTGTATGTATTCATTCTGTAGCAAGGTTTTTCAGAAGTGGTTTACCATTCCCTGCTTCCTAGGGCTGAGTGTAACCGGTCAAGGCTTTGTTCCTAAGCAGGACTAGAACTCATGGTCTCCTGGTCTCTAGCCTGATGCCTTAACCACTACAGAGAATATATATATTCAGATTTCTTTTTGCTGACAAAGAGTTAAAGATTTAAGTGGGAGACTAATATAGCTATTTTGGACTCATTAGTCTTCATCAGCTAGCCACACCCTTTATGGGATTTGAACATGGGCAGTCTACATGCTACGCAGTTGTATTAACCACCAGGCCACAGGCTCTCCTTCCCTCTTTGTCAGCTGAGTCAAGGGAGTATATACAGAAAGTTTTTCAGACAGACCGGTCTGATTGATTACATCTTGGCATTTTGACTGCTATACTGCAGTTCTGCTTTCTTATAATCTCTTTTGCCTTGCAGCCCCCCAACTAGGGGTATTAAGCAGGCTCAAGTCGCAACTGAGATACATTACAAATTCAGATTTCTTTTTGCTGACAAAGAGTTAAAGATTTAAGTGGGAGACTAGTATAGCTATTTTGGACTCATTAGTCCTCATCAGCTAGCCACACCCTTTATGGGATTTGAACCTGGGCAGTCTACATGCTAGGCAGTTGTATTAACCACTGCCAAGGTGTAATCAATCAGACCGGTCTATCTGAAAAACTTTCTGTGTGTGTACACACACACACACAGACATACACACACACACACACACACACACACACACACATATACTGCTCACAAAAATAAAGGGAACGCAAACCCCTTCACTTCCATGGTAAAATGTTCCCTTTATTTTTTTGAGCAGTATATTTCAGCACCCAGCCAGGGTGGATCCTACAAGTTAAATGTTAAATTTGATCAATTTTTCTTCTTTTTGTCCACTATTTTTTTCTTTTTTTGTTGTTGCTAGTGTTGAATGTATGCTTTTGTTTTGTTTTATTTGTTTTTCTGTTTTCTATTTTATTTTTTATGATAAAACAAGAAATAAGATAAAAACAAGAAAAAAGATGATAGAGATTTTATAGACAGAGCAGGATAATATATATATAAGTTTATTTACAGAGAAAGAGGAATATTATATAATATATATAATGTTAATATTTCCTTCTCTCTCTCTCTCTCTCTCTCTCTCTCTCTCTCTCTCTCTCTCTCTCTCTCTCTCTCTCTCTCTCTCTCTCCTCTCTCTCTCTCTCTCCTGATCTTCCTCTCAGCAGTTACACCCTTCCACCTCTTACACTGCATCATAATCCTTATTTTTTCCTATAACCTATTCTTTTTAATCATCAAAGGTATAAGTCACAAAATCATTTTTTAAGAGAAAAATCCATAAGGGTTTCCAGTCTTTGATGACCAAATTATTCAAATCTTTCTCCATCTCTCTATTTATAACTTCTGTCTTACTTTCCTAAACTTCCACATTGTCATTAATTTGTTTAACCTCTCCAGATTCTTCAGTCTTCTTAACTTCTTTCATAACCTGAAAATCCTTCTGCCGTTTCCATTTCAAAAGCATCCAAACTATTGGCAAATGTTTCAGATATCCTCTTGCCAAATTCCTCAAACATTTTCTGTAGCAAATCTGGCATGAAGCCCATATCTATAAGATGTGCTGGTGAACTTTTCCCTTCCTTCTCCTATTTTCTTGTGGTTGCCATTGAAATAAAGTGAAAGTATGTCAATTACTAGGGTGAAAGTAAAAGGCAAACTTCTATTTTTTTCCCCTGTTTTGCTTTTCTGTCTTTAACACTTTAGTTTCAATTAATTCTCCATAATTACAGTCACCAGTCTGACTCACATTGCCCTTGTCTTCTTATTTTGTAAGATCCACCAATTATCTACTTTCCTTAAAAATAAACTATCAGCATGAATGTCCATTCTTTAGTCTATTTAATTTTACTATTTTCAAAGGCATGCACATCTATCTAGATCTATTTCTAATCTAGATCTAAATCAAATGATATATCTATATTATCTCTATCTAATCTCTCTCTCTCATATATCTCTATCTCTATCTCTCTACCTATCTCTCTATCTCTATCCTCTCTTCTCCTGTATATCTACATCTAAATTGTATCTGTATCTGTCTCTAACTATATCTCTCTATCTCTATCTCTCTCTATCTACATCATCTATATCTAAATCAAATCTGTATCTGTATCTGTATCTCTCTCTCTCTCACCTACCTACCTACCTACCTACCTACCTACCTATCTATCATCCATCTCTCTCTCTCTGTCTCTATCATCTATATCTATCTGCTTCTGTTTCTAAAAATTACTATCGCCTTTATCAATTTTAAAATTTTCTTAAATCACTATCTTATTAAGAGTTTTGCTTTTAAGTCAAAATTATTTAAGATAGTATTGTTTTCTTCATAGCTCCAGAAAGAAGGCAGCTCACCGCCTTTGTTCTTTCCTGTGATTCAGAAGACCTTGCTTAAGTTTTAAATTAATTGTATTCAAAAGTGTTTAAGAAAGTGAGGCTTTTTTGGGTCTAGTGTCAAGGCTGCACAGCAGTTTTGACCATGATGGTAATCCCTCAGGTCCCAAACTGCTCAGCCTACAATGACTGCAAGAAATTCAATTCCTGTGAACTTCCCATGAGGAGCAGCAATCCAGAGCACAAGTGGGCAATCTCTTAATCTCTTTTTCTCTGGAGAGAATTTCATTGATCAGAATATGCCAGCTGCCACTGTTCTTCACTGTGGTGCTATTTCTATTCATGGAGATCTCACAAGGACATCTAAACTGTCAAAGGTCCCATCACCCAGAAGTCTGAAACTTGTAATTAGTAATTTGCAAGCCTTCCTGTTCATGTTTTTTAAAATTATAATTTATTTTTTTAAGTAAGGAGGGGAGTGAGAGCCTCTTGGCTGACAAAAAAGGGCAAACAGCTGAATCTCAGCCATGCAGTATTCAGTGTAATCTTGATATTAGCCTTGGAGAGGAGAAGGAGTATATGCACACAATCAATTCATCTATAATTGTGATTTGTAACCCAATTTCTTACAAATATGTGTTTATGTCAGGAGTGCATTGAATGCTTAATCTTGCAAAAGGGAGATGTCATTGACCCTGTTGAGTTGTCAAGTTCAGAGAAAATAGAAAATGTCCAGAACCATTCAGAATCTGGATGTCCAGATCTCCATTCCTAAGCCATAACCTAGAAGTCCTAGATAATGTCATTGTTGAGAAGACATACAAAGATTTGGGCCACTTGGGAGAGACAGCTGTCTTGGTTTTAAACAAGTGGCAGTTAGGTTCAGAGAGGTTGGCTACATAAGCCTAGTAAAAACACCCAAAGAAACATTTGTTAGTGGGAATATTTATTTCAAGATCCCTCTGCTCTTTGTGGCAGCATCATATTAGATCAAGCTCGTTTGGTTGATATCATGCCTGTCTCATTTGACTATGCTTTTGCCTTGCTACATAATCTGGGATTGCACTTTCTGGTTTTAAAATATGGAATGTCTGGTAGCTTTCCTCATCACTTTTTGATCATTGGACACAGTAGTTTATCTTTAGTTTCTGGCAAACCATTCTACCCAGAGGGAATATTGCTGCAGGAAAGTCAAGCACTTTGGGATCAAGTTCTCTATGACATTTCTCAGCATATATGGTTCAATGTATATTATGCATGCAATTCCACATGAAGGAATTTATGGATGATAGAAATGGGTAGGCTTTAGCATCAGTCTGACGATGGGAACATCAGAACTACTAAATGCGAACCTTTTTAGAGCACAGTCTTCTACTTATTGATTTCTGGGATCTATTGCTAAAATGAAGCTGGAACTTGGGGTTTCACAAAGAGCAATGTTGTCAAACCAGAAAACCCAGCAGATCCACCAGGGTCAAGACTTGGCAGCAGAATATTTCATTTGAAATGAGGATACAAGATAGATCATCAGGGAGCACCTTGAAGTACTTAGGGGGCACCGATACTGCTCTTTCTTCTGTATAATTCTAAACATACAAATCTTTGCATCAGTCAGCATGGCCTATGTGCACCAGATAGAGGTAGTCCTTGATTTATGACCACAGTTGAGACCAAAATTTCTACTGCTAAGTAAGTGAGTTTTGCCCCATCTCATGACTTTCTTGTCCCAGTTGTTAAGCGAATCACTGCAGTTGTTAAATTAGTAGCATGGTTGTTAAGTGAATCTGGCTTTCCCATTGACTTTGCTTGTCAAAATGAAATAGACACAAGCAAGTGTTCTGCATATATCATAGGTAGGTGGAAAATTTTTCAGAAAATGCCTAGCAAAGAGAGATTCCTTACTCCTTAAAAGAAATAATTCCCTGAAGCTCATAGGGTCTGCTAGGCTGAGTAAAACCCCCCACAATACCTTCATGGCTTTTTACCCCTCTATAGATGTTGACTGCATAGACTACAGACAGATGTCCATCTTACTATGCTAGATGCTGGGCCTTCAAATAATTTTATGCACATTGATTTTGCCTACCTTCACCAAGTTCCCATAGGAAGTTCCTCTACTCTTGTTCAGATCTAGGCCATGGATGAGTTTTCTCTGCTAAGTGAGACAGTCCCCTAAATACCTCTCTTTTGTCTACTCAGATAAAAGATCACAAGGAAGGGAATCTTAGTGTGAAGAAAATAAATGTTTAAGAGTTCATTGCCAATATCCACCTGATCCCATTTGTGTAATATTTAATTAAATTGGTTAGATTGATTTAAAACATCTTAATCTATTAAACAGGTGCCTCTAATTAATCTGGCAACAGATTTTCTTTTCCATGTTTATGTATAAAAACGTGTCTAGAAGATGTCTTTGTTTCCTCACACATGTTTCTACACATATTTTTTCCTCTCAAGAGAAATTAAACAGACTTGGTCATGTGGTAGGATTCCCAATATATCAGAACTACAACTCCCAGAATTCCTAGTAATTATCAAGCTTGAAAAGGCTATGCTAGGTTATGAGTGTGCATTATATGAACAGAAAAACAGCATGGGTGTTTTTTCTCCTCTTTCATCTATTTTATTTTATTCATGTGCAAATCTATTTAGATTTAATTAACAAAAATGAATAAAGCATATGTTGAGTGACAACAGCCCTAAAATAAATGAAATAAATTAATAAATGACAATTGACTACAGCAGCAGCATGAATAGCACTAAAATTACCCGACAGATGTCAGCATTGTGCCATTAAAGCTTGACTGAGTGAGAGAGAGAGCCTCTACATTTCATTTGGAATGAGCCATAAATATTCAATATGAAGTATATTGAGATGTAAAATAGCAGGTGCAGCACATTTGTAGTGACGATACAGTTAATGGGTGAAGGATTCAATATTCCATCTAATGAGCAAACAACTGTATAAAAAAATTCCATCTGTAGCGCTTTAAGCATTGTGGGGTGTGGTTATGTGTGTTAATACAGGATTTGTTTTTTGTTTTTGTTTTTAAAATGCTGGCATCTTTGTTTTGAATTATGATTTTATACAATTAAGCATCGACAGGTTTAGAATGAAAATGCACAGGTTTCATCAGAGTAATTTTAGAATCTGTCTGCATGTTTTGAAATGTAAAAACTTTTAAAAATATATCCTATTGCTGACCTCTCTTTCTTCTTCTTGCCCTCTCTATTTCTAGCAACGAAATGGAGTTACCCATAGGAGCTGCATCAAGATTGAGATTGAGACATCCTCAACTTCATCCTCGTTTAAAAAGTCTCCAAAGAAATGCAACTTGTTACAAGTGTTTAGCATCATCATTAACAGAGCAGGAACTTACTATCCAAGACTACTCGGTGCTTAGTTTTTCATTACCGGAATCTTAAATATTGCTTCTAAAAAGAAAGGTCTTTTCCAAAGGTTCTTGAAAGAACAGAGAACCAGAGTCTAGAATGCCAAAACTTATTGGGCACCGATACTGCCCTTCCTTCTGAATAATTCTAAACATGCAAGTCTTTGCATTGGCAGGAGACAGCTCCATCAGTCAATGTGGCCTACGTGCGCCATTTACTCTTAAGCCACCACTGTGGAGAACTATTAGACCTCTGACTTCACTTCTCAATCAATAACTGCAGAAAGCGAGGAAAACGACTTTGATGGACATATGCAGGAATAAGAGAGTGAAATATTTTTTAAATCCAGGACAACAAAATAACATTTTGAAGTGATTCAAGAAGATACCTGCCTAATTCACTGAAGTATAAGGAAGAGGAGGAGAAGGAGATACAGCACAGCCGGGTTTTCAAGATTTTGTTATTGTAGCCAATCTCAGTAAAAGTAGTTTTAACTTTCATGTGAGCTAAATTTGATTTCTGATCTGGTGTACCTAATAGGGCTGACTATAACTGAAGGTTTTGTCCACACCCTCAGTACATCTTTTCATACAATCTGAAAGTAAGTAAGTAAAAGAAAGTAAACTGCTAGCCGTGTACTCGCTATCTGCATTGCTTTTCAAATGTATGATGCTGACACATTGACCATTCTGCATTTGGACTTTTACAATGGGTGTGCCTATTTGTGCCATCTTGTTCATATTGCAACTGATCTTTTGTTTAAAAAGCAAAAGGTTTGGGAAGATTCCAGTCTGAGGAAGCCATCAACAGTTTCATACATTTTGATGTGAAGCTACAATCACTGCAACCAGTTGAGTGTTTGCTTTATTGTACCTGTTACTTATTGATGTCCATAACGGTCATTGTTTTATTAATTGCAAGAAGATGCACACTTCATCTTACTTTCTATAGCACTAATGGAGTGTGATCTAACAGTGTTGCCTGAAATGCACAGCTAACCTAATCAAGTCTGCTGAAACTCACTCTAAAACCATTCCATGTAATCGAAACTAAAGATAATGAGAACTGCAGTGAATTACACATGTTAAGCTGTGTAGACAGTATGCCAGCAGAAACCATTTACATAATGTCTGGAAAGACTTTAGGACTTAAGAATATATCATGCTGTGATTGTCCACTTTGGTTTTACACCAATGATTTCAAAATACGTAGTCAGCGTTGCCTTCACTGCGTGACATTACTGGAAAAATCAATTGGCTAATGACTTATTTCTGTGACACATACCACAAAAGTGAAGTTGTGAAAACTAATGGCAGTATCATACAATGTAATATGTTATAATTTCCTTTCTGGAAAGTAGCAGATTATGTGTTATTATTAAGCTAGTATTAAGCTTCACCTTAATAATTGTAGCTGCCTTCCATATTAATAATATAGCTCAACCTTGGCAGTTTTAAGTTTTAAGAAGAGTGGCTTTCAACTCCCAGGACTGCCCAGCCAGCAGACTGCCCTAGGGAATTCTGGGAATTGAAGTCTATGCAACTTAAAAGTTCTCCAGATTGAGAAACATTAGTATAACTATGGTGGCATAGCATATCTCTGTCTAATTATATTCCTTCTTCTCTTCTACGTTATTCTATCATATGAATTTTCTTCTATTTTATATCCCTTTCCTAATCATTAATACCATTAGGCAGATTTTGTTCCTGACTCATCTTCTTGGATGCATAGGTAAATATTTGCTTATATGGCACATTTTAAAATTACACTAACATTATAGCCATTTGTAGCCTTTACTGATTTTCCCATAAAAAGAAAAGCCACTCTTTTATCTTAGATTTCTCCAGGAAGAATATTTCAAGCATTTGACAAGCCTGCTGTAATTCTAATGCTGCTGAGAATGCTGCTTTTTCTGAAATAGAGGATGCTGAAATTAAGTAATGTTCATATATAGTTGAACACCTTAAAGACGCACAAACATATATAGTATTATATAGCCTAGTCACTAAGTGTCCAGTTTAACCAAATGGCATCAGAGATTTGCCGAACCTATTCTGGTTTTTATTGAAGACAGAAAATAGCATTCTTGCTTATTTCCCAGACTGCTGTGTTTCTAACACTTTCAAAATCATCAGTTCAAATCTATAACTGGGAAGAATTCCATGGATAATAAGAAAGGGCAACAGAGGAAATTTGAGGAAATGAGGGATTTTTTTGATAAACACTCAGAAGAAAATATGCTTCGAACTGATCTTTATTTAAACAGATATGCTTACATTAAAATTAATGCAATACATTTTAAAATATCCTGTCTGTGCTGTTACATTCATAATAACCCAACCATGTTTTTGGGCCACAGTTTGCAAAATTCCAAAGATGAGCCAGCTCTATGAACTATTCATAAGATACTGGCGGTTATTATCTTCAACTTTGTGATCCAAGAAAAAGTCTTGTCTTGTTTCATGTTCTCCTATTGCAGCAATGATTTTCATGAAATGTTTTATATGTCTCTTATATTTATTGCTGTGAGTATAGAAAGGGGAAGGGACAACTGTAGTCTTACTTGCGGTATAAATGTTTATGCATTATGTTTAACTCTTCCCTTTTTGATCTAGGTCAACACAGCTTCAGATCATGTGGCAATGATGCATTTAAACACACCCTTTGGGCCATGCATGTTTATTTTTAATCATTTAAAAAATTTAGACCAGAAAGCATGTTAAAGCCATTGTTTATATTGTCATTACTTATTTAGGTGAAAACCTCTCTCTCTCTCTCTCTCTCTCTCCCCCCTCTCCATTTCTCCTTCCCTCCTTCCCTCCCTCCCCCCATGTCTAGACTGACAGAGAGAATCTTTATTTCATTCATTGACCAATAAAAGTGCATTCAATACAGTGAACAAAGCAAAATTATCCCCTAGTCGCAATAACTATTGGCAACCAATTCTAGACCATTCTGTCCTCAGCAAAAGCTTTCTTATAAAGCCCATCGCTTCTGATATGTAATGAAAAATATATTTGTCTATACATCCAGCCACCAAATATCAAGCTGTTAAAATTGTACTAGTCAGTAAAGTAGTAGCAAAAAAATGTAACCTTAAGTGTACAAAAAGGAAAAAAAATGTAGTGACAGGGATCAACCATTTCAAACCACTCTGCCTTTTAAACTTTTCAACTTTGTTTTTATCTAGTTTTTAACTTGTTTTTACTTATAGCTTTTATATCATTCAACTGTTTTATCCGTGAACCATCCAGAGGCATGCCAGTATGATGGGCAATATAGAAATCTGACAAACAAGCAAACATTACTTGATAGAAAAAAACTAGGCATCTTTCATAAGCTAATGGTAAAGCCGAGGTTGCCTTAGGCCATAAAAAAGTGAAACATTGATGGCAAACCAACAATGAATATCTAAGGTGACCACAGTGACATGCTTTGGGTAAGAAGGCCTTCGTGAACTAATAAAGAAGAACGGTTGCAAGAACTGGGCATGGCCAGTCTAGAGAAAAGAAGGACTAGGGTGGACATGATAGCAGTATTCCAGTGTTTGAGGGGATGCCACAAAGAGGAGGTGGTTAACTTATTTTCCAAAGCACAAGAAAACAAGACAAGGAACAATGGATGGTCTCTAATCAAGGAGAGAAGCAACCTGGAATGAAGGAGAACTTCCTAATAGTGAGGACAATTAACCAGTGGAACAGCTTGCCGTCAGAAACATCACTGGAGGTTTTTAAGAAGAGACTAGACAGCCCGTTGTCTCAAATTGTATAGGGTCTCTTGCTTGAGCAGGGAGTTGGACTAGAGGACTGCCAACATCCCTTCCAGCTCTATTATGATTGATTGATGTTAAGGGCCCCTTCTGATCAGGCAGGCAGTTCTGGAGTTAAAGAATTAAAAGAACATTTCAGAGAGACATGTTTCTTTGCCCTAGGGTACTAGGGGTTATAAAGGCCCAAAAGGTAGACTCATATGCAAGGACCATTTATTGATCAATCACAAATAGCCCAAATATGAAGTTACCAGAAACTTTATTTTTGTTCTTCATTGAAGTGAAATGGATCTTGACTTGTAGTTCTGAAACTTGTCGGAGGCAGATAGTCATCTCTAGATTCTGAGAGGCAAGGTCATCTTGAATATGGATCGTCTGCTTGATCTAAATCATTAAGCTGCCTTCAAAAAAATTTTACCTTCTGTGCTATTTAACATGAGGTTTTTTGTTTGTTTCTGTTTAGCTTTATTCATCATTAAAATGAGAGAAATCTGCATACCTTTTAATCCAGGATTAGCCCTTTTTAGTTCATTTTCCCTGAGGACTGATTGTCAGTGCTTCAAAAACATCATCTGCTGATGAATTTTTATCTAGCTTCTCCCATGTTTGTGGCAATAAAATATAAATCTACTTTAATACTAAGTGTACTCTTCTCTTTGGGATTTTATGTAGCTGCCCCTACCTTTATTTGAAAACACTGCATATTTTCCATGGTAACTTAACCACAAACACAACAACAAACGAATAATTTGTGGGAAATGCTTTGATTAGCTATGCCTACGTTTGGCTGTAACAGCAGTAATGTTTTTGGCTGTAAACAAGACATTTTTCCTAAATGAAATTTTGAAGTAACAATTAAAAAAAAGAAAACAAGCAATTCAATTTTGCGACTCTGAGATCAAAATATTTAATGTGATTTTTCAGAACAGTTAACAGTTAATTCATGACTGCCTTCATAGAGAATGGAAGGAAGACAATATTAGAAGATCAACCCATTGCCTATGATCCATGTTGCTTCCATAAACATCTGATCCCACTCAGGTTTGATTCCTACTGACTTTCCTTTACATTACAGGATGCTGGAATGGACCAGAACTATAGGTATGAATGAGGCCATGGTCCTGGCCGATTATTTAAAAGAAGGGGCATCAAACAAACCAGTCCCTGATATACAACTATTCAGAATATTAAGAAGATTCTAATAAGAAAGATGAGAAAGCCTACTCAGACAATAGACGGATCGATAGGAAAGATTTTAGGCTTTAAATACTTTGTTTTTTACCAGTATTCAAAAGTAACCATTTTAAAATAATGATAATAAACTTAGGAGAAACACTGAAGAATCAATTTTTCACAAGGGCCAAATCATACAGAAAAAACCCAATGATTTTAGAAAATGGCAATATTTTTCAACTGAAGTTGTGAAAAGTATCCTCCTCCAAATCACCAAAAATATGTTGCAAAGACCAAAGTAATATGCAGGAGTATTTAGATATGCCCCAGAGGTGAGGCGGGCCCCCTCCATTCTCCTGACTTTCTGAAAAGGAGTCAAAACAGGGCTCTGTGGCTTTGAGATGCGTTTGAATATTAGTAGCTCAGGTTGGTAGTTGGGCTGGTGGTTTGATCCCCAAGCTTGGTGATTTGGCTGCAAATGTTTCATCTCCATTCGGGGGAACATCTTCAGTGCACTTTAAATTGTGCTTGTCTGTCAGAGCACTGGCCTTTAAATACCTTTTAGTATGGTGTAAATTGGTGTGGGTGTTATTTGTTTCTGAGTCATGATCTGATTTCGGGCTGTTTGATTGGCTGGTTTTTGTTGCTGGGCCATAGTCTTTGGTGCTTACGTATTGTCTGTGTGATGCAAATGGCTTTATGTGGGGAGCCCAGAGGAGCTCACAACTGTAGGCCTGGTAGGTGCCTGAGAGCCCTCCCTCTGCCTTTTAATTAATTTTAGCAATATTTTATCATCCTTGCCTCTTTCTAAATTTTTTAACTTGTGTATACCATTTTATATTTTGATACTTTGTTGTACACTGCCCACAGACTCTCTCTGAGAGAGATGGGCAGTTCAAAGATGTGAAAAATAAAATAAAATAAAAAAAATAAAAATAAAAAAATGTTTGTCAAAAAATCAGGATAGTCGCTATAATCATGGAGCCAAAATTGCATCTTCATTTTTTTTTACTGCCCCATGGATGCCTCTGGTTATAATGTTCTATTTTGGACCAATGTTTATAAACATTTAGCGTCCTGATTTATTCTCCAAATATACACTCTTTCATAATTCCCTTTTTTTCTCTCCTTTTCCTTCTCCACTCTGATCTAATATAAGAGTATTTGCTCTCCTGCCTTAACTTTTGGAAAATACATCTTTCCAAGCCACAGATGTTTGTAAATGTATTTAATCTGCATTTTTATGCAAATTAACCTAATTAACACTAAAAGGACTGAAACAAAGTTATCATTCATTTTATTCATTCATTCATTTTGCAATGGATTTCATAGCTCAAAAAAAATTGCATACAAAAATGCAAATGAAAAGAAATCTTGATTACCAGCATATGTAAGTGGGAGGGAAAAACGATGTTTTTAAAATGGCAGGAAAAGTTGCAATAACTGCAAACATTCCTATTCTTTTGAAAAATAGAATCATGCAGTAAGTGGACAGAACAGATTCATGACTGGGTGCATGTAAAAATGACTCAGCCTGATTCATCTGACCACCACAGAGGAACATAAAGAGGGTTGGCTTATTGTTGTGCACATCATTGTTTGTTTTTGCACATCTTCATTTTGATTATACCTTGGAATATTGACTTAGATTACGGGATGATTGATTTCAACCACTAAACCTTTCCTCCGTGCTTAGACTTAGAGCTTTTGTAGTTGACCAAGTGTAAATGAAATCCCTTTCAGTCAAATAAGTATCACTGGATAAGCTTGAAATTTATTATATATCATGTGAGTCCTTCCCTGTTGCCCTGAGAAGGAACTAAAACAACCTAAAATCATCTTCTGGAGTTTTGTTGACAAACAAGTGAACAAACATCATTTTGACACTCGGTTGGCTTCAAATCACTTCTCAATTTATTTTTTTAACACACATTTTAGAATTCCATGACTGAGCAGCTGCTTTCAATAATCAAAGATATTTATAAATTGCTGTAATAACATTGTTTACTATTTGCATTGCTTCACTCAGCCTGATTCATTAGTTATCATTAAAAGCTTTTCACAACATGCTCTCTGCATATATAGAAATGTTCAACATAGTTCAGATGTCATCTTAACGAGTCTATTTTCTATCTTCAGCATGACCAGTATAATGGAAGAGGTTCAAAAAAATCTTCTTGAGGATTGGCATTATGTAAGTGACATGGAAAGTCAGGATATAGGAATTGCTTTGCTGAATCATACCAAAGGTACAATTGTTGCAATATGTTAACAACCAAATGGTTGTTCCAAATGTGAATAAC
Organism: Protobothrops mucrosquamatus; assembly: GCF_001527695.2. Taxonomy (NCBI): domain Eukaryota; kingdom Metazoa; phylum Chordata; class Lepidosauria; order Squamata; family Viperidae; genus Protobothrops; species Protobothrops mucrosquamatus. The sequence continues at coordinate 336,635 of NW_015387969.1, read as the reverse complement.
CAAAAGCCCGGAGGAACTCACAAGTAGAGACACGATATCTGTGGTTCATTTTCAGAAATCTAGATTGAACCATGCAATATTTAAGGTATAGTTCAGATTACAGGTAGCCCTCAACGTAATCATTCATTTAGTGACCATTCAAAGTTACAATGGCACTGAAAAAAGTGATTTATGACCGTTTTTCACACTCACAACCATTGCAGCATCTCCATGGTCATGTGATCAAAATGGGATGCTTTTCAACCGGTTCATCTCTATGATGGTTTCAGTGTCCCAGGTTCATGTGATCCCCTTTCTGACACACAAAGTCAATGGGGAAGCTAGATTCATTTAACAACCGTGTTACCAACTTAACAACTGCAGTGATTCACTTAACAACTGTGGCAAGAAAAGTTGTAAAATGGGGCAAAACTCACTTAACAAATGTTTCACTGAGCAACATAAATTTTGGGTCCAATTGTGGTTATAAGTCGAGGACCACCTGTACATCACAAATTACCCGAAAGAGCAACTTCCAGTTCTTTTTTAAAATTTAGAAGTATAAAATGTAGCTCTTTCTCAGATCTGCTTCTAGAATTAAATTTAATACAGTGATCCCTTGTGAGGCAAATGGTAACCTCAGATATAAAAGTGATAGATCTTTTTTTCAGAACCTTAGGTCAGGAATGCAGATCTCCAAATATTCTCCAGCCACCATTCACTGTGCTCAGTAGTGGGATTCAGATATGTGAACAACCGGTTCTCTGTGTGGATGGCGCTTCCGGAAGTCCATTCTGGGCCAGGGCAACCAAAAATTAGCTACCAGTTCTGCTGAAGTGGTGTGAACTGGCTGAATCCCACTACTGACTGGATAGAACTGGCAGAAACACAAGTCCAACAATAGCTGCAGAATCACTGATGCATTAAATCACAACATCTATTCTAAAACCTGCTCTTGTTCATAAAATTAGAACTGAGAAATCCTTGCCCACAGACTTGCCGTTGAAAAACAAAGGATGAAGGTGGGCTGAACATTTCATGAAATCCAAAAAGGCCTGGAAAAGATTCGATTGCAATTTGATCAACGTGGACACAGTTTTAAAATGTCCATTATCAGTCCTAAGAACATGAATTAGCTTGACTCCCGGGGACAGTATGAATATACTCATGAGGCGTTTTTTGTGTGTGTTGGTAATTATATGGAAGTTGTTTCTGCTGTCTTCTTGGGTGATATTTTGACTTCCCAGGGTAGCCTGCAGCCCTGAAATCTTGTTTTGATCTTCTGTTCAAACACTAACTAACCTTGCTTTGTTTTGTTTTGTTTTTTCTCTTGAGGTCAGCCAAGGTTGACCTGGGTCTAACTAAGAAAAAAAAAATCCTTTCTGTTGCACTTCAAGTATATTAAACATTTAGACCTGCATTTTTTATTTTTAGTCCTTCAAAGCTGTCACCCATGCTGCCAGCAAAAACATGACCTGGAGGATTTTAAAAATAGTCCTACATGTATATCTTGCTCTATTTGGCCTTTCCCTCTGTGTTTTATTGGTCTGATCTTGACTTTTTTTGTTTTTGTTTTTAAAGGTGCTATTGTACTTTGGATTTTATTATTCGTTGGGCAGGATGTCTTTTATCATTGCTGAAGTTGTTGATTCTATTTTTTTTTTTTACTGTTTTATTATTGAAGGTCACTGTCACTCAAGGATTTGGGTGACTTTTCTTCAATATAAGCTACCTTGGGATGCTCCCTTAAAGTCAGAAATGTTTTGGATAAAGAAATCAAATCTGTCATTTGTGTTTTTTATGGGGATCTAGCAACTTCTATTAAGGTGCTTAAATGCTTTTTCTCAAGGAACAATTACATTTCTCTAAGTTGGGAAATAAAAGGCAAAGGACAATAAAACAGGGTGCATCAAGATAGCCTAAAGCAGATAACATTTTCAACAATGTGTAAATAAGGTTTCATACAGGTAGACCTCAACTTACGACCATAATTGAGCCTAACATTTCTGCCACTAAGCAAGAGAGTTGTTAAGAGAGTTGACTTTGCTAGTCAGAAGGTCGCAAAATGGGATCACATGACTTTGGGACACTGCAACCGTCATAAATGTGAGTCAGTTGCCAAGCGTCTGAATTTTGATCACATGATCATGGGGATGCTGCAAAGGTTGTAACTGTGAAACATGGCCACAAGTCACTTTTTTCAGTGCTGTTATAACTTTGAACCATCACTAAATGAACTGGTGTAAGTCAAGGACTGCCTGTACTCTGAATATTTAGATTATCCCTGAATTGTGGGCTCTGTGTATATCATGATTAATTTTTGACATATAATGCTACTTGAATGCATCATTTCCAAGCAGGGAAAAATAGGCTCTAGGATCTTACTAAGGAGGTCATAGCAGCTTATGGCATTTCTCTGAGACAAATAGTCCTCAAATTACAACTGTTCATTTAGTGACCTTTCAAAATTACACCACCGAAAAAAGTGACTTATGATTGTTTTTCACACTTACAGCCATTGCAGCATCTCAATGGTCATGTGATAGAAATTGGATGCTTTGCAACCGGTTCATCTTTATGACGGTTTCAAATTTTTGCTGCTTGGCAACTGGCATGTATTTGTGATGGTTATCATGTCCCGGAGTCATGTGATCCCCTTTTGCGACTTTCCGACAAGCAACATCAATGGGGAAGACAGATTCACTTAACAACCGGATTACTAACTTATCAGCTGCAATGATTCACTTAACAACTGAGGTAAGAAAGGTTGTAAAATGGGGCAAAACCCACATAAAAAATGTGTCAACATTAGAAATTTTGGGCTCAATTGTGATCGTAAGTCGAGGACTATCTGTAACAATAACATGCTGGTTGTTAGCCATATGTTCTGATTCTTTATAGATTCATAGCCCAGAAATAAAAGAATTGTTTGTACCTCAATCGGGAACAAATGGTCCCAAGATTATGACTTCAGTTCAGTATTTGCCAGCTCCATGTATACTTATGCACTATATTTTTCTCAGAGCTTCTCCTTTCAACACAGCAGGTAGCTTCAAGCCATGAATTGTCAAAAGGGATGACACAGAGATCAGAATTGAACTTTGCCCCTTTCCATGCCATAAATAAGGCAATTAAGAAAAACTGCAATATATTGTAGAAATAATTCATAGATTTTCATATAACAGGACTTCTATAACTGGTGATCTCTAAAGAGCATCAGGCTATAGAAGGCTATACTAAATTGCCGATAATGTTTGCAATAGATCAATACCCTCCATCCCCTTTGTCCCTGTTTTCCTTTCAGGGGATCATCTATTGGGAACCACAAAATGGGTAGAGCTGAAGAAAACAGTAGACTCAGAGCCAAAATGGAAATGATCACTTCTTTCTTTCTTTCTTTCTTTCTTTCTTTCTTTCTTTCTTTCTTTCTTTCTTTCTTTCTTTCTTTCTTTCTTTCTTTCTTTCTTT
>NW_015387969.1:320458-332538 GCF_001527695.2 Protobothrops mucrosquamatus | reverse complement strand
CCACAGCCACTCGGTCTTGGAAGGGTTGAGCCTGAGTCTGTTCCTCCCCATCCAGACCCTTACGGCCTCCAGGACCTTATGGTTATCCTGAGCAGTTGGCAGTATAGAAGACAAGAGACAGGTAACTCTTACAAGAAATCTTAATTGAACTCTTAGAGAGATGATTTGAAATTCAGCCAAAGGTTGCGCAACATTAGCTCAAATCCTACTAGTTTCCTCCTGCTGAAATAGATGGTCATAACTATATTCAGCATGGCAGCATTAAGCCACAGATGGTCTCTGGAACTATTTGGAGAAATACATAGGAGCAATAGCCCTAGCAGGACAGCTAGAGAACCCCTATGAGATAAATACTTAGGCTAGGAAGTCAGTCTTCCAGTCCCTAGGAGTACAGCTGTTGTTTCTTGAAGGACATGTGCAGGCCAGGGCAGGCACCAAGCAAGTGAAGTAAAGTAAGTCTTTACCTCATTCCATGCCAACATGTGATTGGTCTGTGGGAGAGGTTTCAAAAAATGGAAAGCTACAGAATAGTTCAGCCAGTTGATCAAATGCTCAGGTGGGAAAATCACATCTCAGTGACCAGGCATGGGTCCTACTGGTTTTCCTAGAAACTGAATCAGGGAGATCCCAAATAGAAGTACTGGTAGTCCTCGGCTTACAACCATTCATTTAGTGACCATTCAAAGTTACAACAGCACCGAAAAAAGGAACTTATGACCGCTTTTCATACTTATGACTATTGCAGCATCTCTATGGTCACATGATCAAAATTCGGCAGCTTGGCAACTGGCACGTATTTATGACGGCTAGAGTGTCCTGTAATCATTGCGATCCCCTTTTGTGGCTTTCTGACAAACAAGGTCAATGGGAAGCCATATTCACTTAACAACCATGTTACTAATTCAATAACTGCAAGGGATTCACTGAACGACTATGGCAAAAAAGGTCATAAAATGGAGCAAAATTCACTTAACAACTGTCTTGCTTAGCAATGGAATTTTGGGGTTCAATTGTGGTCGTAAGCCTAGCTGTAAAGCTTCCACACTCATGTCAGGATTTTTCTTTTTAGTTGGTAGCATTTTTCTCCCTCAGGAAGGAGCAAAGCTTGCAATATATTCCCAGGTCTGAATCCCCGAGAGAGCAATTGTCAGTTCATTGCTGGATTCAATCCTCTTATCTTTCTTTTATGTGCCCTTCAAATGCCTGAAGTGCTATCATCTTCCTGGAGACAGTGCAAAAGGGATCCTGTTCCTTTCCTGGCCTGTCCAGCTCACACTTTACCCCAAAAGGACAGAGCAATATTTTTGCTTGACACCCATAGCGTCCAAAACAGCTGCCTGCACCATTAAAGTTCTGATGGCTTCTGATGTATTGCAAAAGATACCAGGCCTGTTAGCTGAAAACCTATTCATGGCAGGCAACCCATAAATTCACACCCTATTAGTCATGTTTTGTTGGACACATTCACCATATAGTACTTTTCCACCTCTTTCAATCTTTGGGGGCTGGTCGTTCGGGTGTGCCGGAGTGGAGGAGAGACAGATACAACACTTGCTTAGAGTCAACGGAGAATTATATTCTGGGACACATCTAATTCATTGTCTTACGGCTGCCACGGCTGCCACGGAAGGGAGATAGGAGTTGGCTTGTTGAAATGTAAGAACTCTGCTTTTTCTTAGAAATTTGAGACATAGAGGCTATGCCATTCTCTTCCCTAACATTCAGCCCTCTCCCTTTAAAGCCTTTTTTTGCAATTATTTCAAATTGTGTTTGAGCATCTGGCGTTTTACAGTGCTCCAAAGCTCACTGTTCAGCAAGCATCAGCAAATCATTCCCCGCAAATACTGCGGGGTTTTTTTGTACATTCTTCCATACACAGCATCGATCATTTACTATTTATTAGAAATAAAGAAAGAATGCTTTCTTAACTGGGTCTTGCTTTATTGGCTGCACCGCATCAACAGGATGATTTATGAAGCAGGAGAAAGAAAAGGAAAAAGAGAGGCGGTGGTTGGGCTTACGCTATCTCTGATTGCTGTTGTATCTTTGAGCTTTGTGAAACCGTCCCTGCATGAAGCTAAAAGAGGTGGGCCTGCCCATTTCGGTTTCTGCATCTCACCGCTTGGCTTCTCTAAATCTCATCAGATGGCTAAGTGGGCTTTTTTCCTCCGAGCCAATGTGGAAAAATCTAACATGATTTGGAAATATTTGCTTATGTTAAGCCTCAAGAGTTTTATTAACACAGCACGACGCGAATGGGAAGCGTTTGCTTTCCTAGGTAAGGAATTTGGTGCCGGTCATGCAAAGCAAGCTATCAGCTATCATCAAGTCTATCCTCCTTCCGCAACCCACCCCCTCCTTCCTGGTTGCTATGGTGGCACAAGATGAATGAGCTTCCCTGCAGTTTCATTGATGGCATAAAGTCAGGTAATGAACTGTCAATTCCTTTGTAAGGTTGACTTTTGGAGATTCGTAGCTTCTACTGATCCAAGGCCAGTCAGGTTTTTTTTTAACAAGCAAAAAAAGAAAGAAAGAAGAACCCAAACACTATAGCTTGTGGGGAAAAAAAAATCTCTCCACAGTTCATGGACAGAGGCAAGCATCCAGCTAAAAGAGATTATTTCTAAGCCAGTTAGAGATAAGTACATTAGGCAGAAAGTGAGAACAAAGATAGCAAACAGCGGCTAGAACTTGGCTGCTTGTATACAGGTTTTGAGTTTTCTGTTTGGAAGGAGGGGAGGATGCCTGTTCTGGCCTTTCTTAGGCATAGGGAAGGATCACCCACATGCCCCTTTCTTTGAGATCCTGTCTCTTGAGCTCAATGGTACTACATGAGGTGCTGGGTTCAGGTCACAGGATAAAGTCATGCTTTGAAGTCTTAGCCGAGATGCAAGGTCCCTAAAAAGAGAACAAGAAGAGCTACGAAGATGATTAGGGGACTGGAGGCTAAAACATATAAACAACGGCTGAAAGAATTGGGAAGGTCTAGTTTAATGAGAAGAAGGATGAGGGGTGACATGAGGGCAGTGTTCCAATATTTGAGGGGCTACCACAAAGAAGAAGGAGGTCAACCTATTCTCCAAAGCACCTGAAGACAGGGCAAGAAGCAATGGATGGAAACTAATCAAGGCTATGACCCAATCTAAAGCTAAGGAAAAATTTTGTGACAGTGAGAACAATTAACAGGTGGAACAGTTTGCCTCCAAACATTGTGGGTGCTCCAACACTGAAGGTTTTTAAGAAGAAATTGGACAGCCATTGCTCTGAAATAGTATAGGATCTCCTTATTGAGCAGAGGTTGGAATAAAAGACCTCCAAGATCCCTTCCAACTCTGTTATTCTGTTGTTCTGGATTTTTTTCTGGCTTAGTATGATATTGTGGAATTGTGGTTTATCATCCATTATGTCTTACCTGACAATCCACGGTTAAAAAAATAATAACTTAGCATCATGTGTGAAACTGAACAGCATGAATCAACTTTCTGTATTCTCAGTGATTATTTTTTAGATGCCTGATGTTAGGTTTCATTGGGTAGATGACCACTGTCATCACGGCATATTGTTGTGGGTTTTGCACAGAAATAAAAGTTATAGTGTTAGAAGAATTGGAAATTATGAGGCCAGCATATTGGAAGCCAACATTCTGAGGTCTTTTCAAGATGATCTCGTGGGAAAATTGCCTCAGACTTCACATCTGCAAACATTTTGTTGTCTTCTAGTGATCATTTGGATTTTTACAGTTGGGGTCTAGTAAGCCTACACACGCAGAGGTGAACCCACCCAAAATATATTTCACAGACTGATGCAGCACTGATAAAATAGAAACAGGCTGGGTCATAACTCTCTAGACACTGCTCAGCAAGCCATGAATCAATTCCTAGTCTTCAATCTAAATGGCAGAGGGCAAAGAAGTAGCAATGTTTTGTTTCAAATCAAAAGTCAGTTTCCCAATAAGCAGTCTAAATAAGGTGAACAGGTCTAGAGGTCAGGAATGGAAGCAGAAGACACTTCCCAAGACATCAAAATTAAGAGACAAATTAGAGAAGTTGTTCCATCGGTGAATCCCCTTGAAGGGGAACGAAAAATATGTCGGATTCCCCAGGTACAACTAAAACTGAACATTCCTGAATTACTAGAGTCACATATATATATATCAAAACCTCTTCTTTAATCAGCTGTATTTCCTTGCAAATAGTGGATCCACCTTCCAATCATTTTAACGTGTTGCCCATGTCTTCTGACAGCTGGTGGTCTTGACCAGTTCAAGGTCCAAATTCTCTAGTGGCAGTTTTGGGATGACCAGACCTAATAATAATAAAGTGTTTCGAGAAGTAGGTGAAAATAGTTAATATAAGGTTACAAAAAGTGGTGGAGAATAGAATCTGGCTCACTTTTGGGTACATTTTTTTTTCCTTTTCATTAAAGTTCCTTGTTGGTAACTTCTGCATCAGCATGCACTGGTGGGAAAAATCGTATCAAGGACCCTGCATCTTTGCAATAAAAACAATATACCGAGAAGCATTTGAAAAACTGACAGCATCTTCAGCAGAAACTTGTTTAGAAAATGAGTTTGGCTAAACAAAACCTTTGGAAGTAACATAATCAGCCTTGCCCCTGCTTGGATAAATGGGCTGAGGGAGGAACAATTTGTCAAAGATACACACTTGTAATGTTCAAAGAAACAATTTTCTAGCACAGTGTTATCTTTTGAAACTCCCTTTCTATAACTATTGTTTGCCATATGTTTTTGTTCAAGAGAAAAATTAAGTATGCTGGGGTTGCTTTTTGTCTGGGCAAAGCTCTTTAATTTATGATGTCCATCCATAAGAAAAAAGCATTTTGTAGTGGCTGTGTACGCTGTAACTGAATATCCGATTTATTTACCCTACAAGGAAAACCTTAGGTATGCCATGATTTATGGATGAACGTATTAATAGGCTAATTTTGGGAATTGTTCGACTCATTCATTAAACCTAAATTGAATATATGGCTTTTAAAGCAGCTGCTCAATTGGGTTGTCCCTGTGAAATGCCATTAGATGATAGGTTGAATGTTGGTGTTTCTTAATCCATGTGACAGATTAAATAGTTCCCTTGCATATAATTATAAAAAAAAATTGGACAGGGCCAGGAAGGTTGTTTTCATGATTTTTTTTCCCTCTCAACAATGGAGGCCCAATGAACTCTCCAGCTAGACTGGGGAAGGGGTTAAGAGGGGCCCGAATTTGAAATTATTGCATAGCAGAGAGCAGCAAACACCTGATCTCTCCTGCCCCAAATCTTTGAAGCCTTATCTTGTTCTTCCCAGGGGAATGGAGACAGTCTGGTGAGATTTTTGTAACATAATTGACTAGCAATAAACTGCTGTTGAGACTCCCCACGAGTAATTCTGATTGCTTTCACCTGACGCCATATTATGTCACGAATGTTTTGAAATTCACTTCCACTTCACCTTTGAGACAACATCCATGTCAGACTTCCTGCTTCTATCCTATGACCAAAGAGGTCCTTCATTGAGAAGGACTCATTGTCTCTACTGGGGCAGAGATGCAATAACCACGAACAAGAGGAAAACCTCCTTACCAGCTCCATCTAATTGTGGAACTCTGCCCATGGAGACCAGGTTGACACCCCTGTGGTGATTTTTCATTAGCTAAGGAATACTTTTCTATTTGAGGGGTGTGAATGTCATTGGATGAAATTTGCTAGATTATCTGCCTGCTTTCACTATATAAATTTTATTGTGTGTGATTGGCATTTCTTTCCTACATCCATAAATATTGATCAGGCTAATTTGTTTTAGGTGGTAAGCCATATTCTGTAAAGGGCAGAAAAGAAATAGTAAACACATTAAGCATGAGATAAGTAAATGGATAGGAAGTATAGCCAATAAAGTAATTATACCAATGAATTCTCTGTTCCTCTTTCTTCCATGCTGTTCGTTGCAAACCACAATTGACTTCTCAATGGCCCTACATTGATTTTTGTTCTTTAAATTCCTCACCTCTCTCTTTGTGGGTATTTCATCAACTCCATCCAACCATGACTTTCTCAGTCTTCCTTTTCCTCTGGACTCACCAACTCTTCCTTCCTTTATTTGTTCTGCAATTTCATCCTCTTTTATTCTTGGATTATTACTAAGTTACCTCAATGTAATTCTTTTATATTTGTCACTTGGTTTTGTATTCTATCTGCATTCATTCAGCACTGAGTCAGTCTTCGCCCAAGGTCTTCTTTTACTACTACTATTTCTTCAGTAACACATTCCTTTTGCACTCAGCTTATTTGTCTACTTCTCTTGACACTTACAGTAGCTTTCTCTTCCATATAACAAAGTGGACAGAAGCACATTCTTCTAGAAAGACTTTTGCTTCTTTCAACAAACATATATTCTTGGTAATGATCACATATTCTTTTAGGGGCTATCAGAATAGTATATATCTAGTCTACCTTCCCTTAAGCTCTCAGAGCTGATGTTACATTATGGCATGCCCCTGTATTCAATGCCTCCAATGGGATGAAACTGGACATGGCGATCAAGGTAACTGGAAATTCCACACAGGATGTACACTGTGTAAGAATGGAGACATCACCACCCTTGTGGTGTGTGTGTGTGTGTGTGTGTGTGTGTGTGTGTGTGTGTAGAAGCCATATAACCCTGTATGGGGGATATGACCTAACATTTGTATCTTTCAGCTCTGAATGTTTAAGGAAAAGTGGATTGTATATACTTTTTGATATACTTTTTGATACTTACCAATAGACAATTTGAATCCCATAGAATAACATCGGGCTAACCATGTCTGATGGGCCCCAAGAGGACAAAACCGGTCAAGTGTTGCCTCCCTATTTTTTCCACTCATCTTCCAATTTTGTTAAGAATTTCAAAAAAAGCACCCTCTTGTTTCTTTTTTTTCTTCAGGTTTTTGAGCTTTACACTTATGATTTTCAGTCACGGAGCTTCCCCCCCCTTTTCTGACACATTTTTACCCTGTTTAATTTTATTACATCAGCACCCATTGTTGTCGTTTGGCAACTATTCTGTGAAATTATATTTATTCCTTGAGTGGGCCCAATGGGCAGAATACGCCATTACTGGGCATAACTTTGATCTGATAGCTATGCGATTCACCCGCTCAGTATTTTCCTATCGTATTTTTGTCTTGTTTAATATTATCAGCTCCTCGAGGTCAATAGCTGTAATAATAATTTCTATTATGTTACTTGCCATGTCTGATTACTGTGCTGTTTACTACCACTTGACTGACTTTGTGGGTGTCTTCAAAAAGAAAACAACATAGAAAGTAAAAGTTCCAAAGCAACAAGGAAAGATTAACAGATTTTATATTGGTGCATTTTGGAAGTCTTTTCAATGTTGCTGCTCCTAAATTTTGGAAACCTTTGGCAACTGTCTCAGTGGCTATTGTCTAGTAGTGGCCCTGCAAACAGCTACCTATAAACTTCTTTCTCCCAGTCCTCAATACATTTTTCCAAGTCCTAACCACCTTTACTATGTGGTTATGGCCAAGCTTTTATGGTTTAGAGTTCTTTTTAAGACAGGAAAGGAATGGAGCCTCCGAAGCAACTGGAGAATTCCACCCTCCCCACATCTGTCATTGTGCAAGTCCTCAACATACAACCATTCATTTAATGACCATTCAAAGTTGCAACGGCACTGAAAAAAGTGCAGCATTCTAATGGTCATGTAATCACAATTCAGAAGCTCGGTCACAGGCTCATATTTATGACAGTTGCAGTGTCCCCGGGTCACTTGATCCCCTTTTGTGGCATTCTGACATTCTGAAAGTCAATGGGGAAGCCAGATTCAATTAACAACATACATATACCTTGTTTTTCACCACATTAATGTTTAGATACAGTTACCTCATTGTATCATACAATGAAGTGCATAAAATACTTGTAAAGAAACAGGAAGATGTGACCTAGTAGATTCTGGACCATTCCTCACTTCCACCTAATTATGGCACAATATTCCAATTTTCCCAATCTCTTGATTTTGTAAGGAGATGCCCTCATCTCAGCCCAATCCAATAAAAAAGGGTTAAGCCATCTTTAGCTGCACTGATGTCATTTTCCTGAAAGTAATTTTTTTGTCTAAAAATACGAACTTCTGCTTGTATTGGCCGAGTTGGGGTGGAAGAAAAAGCGAGCTCACCAGTTATTTTTCTTGGAAGCATGATGGGACATAGCTCTGCCAGAAGAAACAAATGAATGAAAAGTGATACTTTCCTTATTGAAAATTGGGGAAGAGTGAGTCAGATAATAACAGGGATATCTGTGGACTTTGGTTGATGAGAGCATTACTTTGACTTTTCTTCCCTGAGAAGAGAGGGAGGGAGGGAGGGAGGGAGAGAGAGTCCAGTGCAACTTGGTGGACAAGTATCATAAGAAATAGCCAGTTCCTTGATTCTTCCCACTCCTGACAAAGTTGTAATTAATACTATAACCATTCAGTGGGTAATCCTGAGTCAGCACCACTTCCCAAAGCAGGAGCCTCTATCTGAGCATCATTTCACAGACTGCTTTTCAAATTCCTCTTAGTTATTTTAAACTTCTTGAAATGCAGGACAAGCACAGAAAAGAGTGTTTAATTCAGGAAAAAACAAAACTAAACAAAACTCTCCCCCCTCCCTGTGTATCTTTTACCTTTTCTATCTTTGGATTGGAGCCATAGTAATTTTAAAACAAACAGCATATTGTTCAGGGGATAAACTTGTTTGTTTCTAAATGAAAATTCTTCCTATAATGCAAGCTTACCCATTGATTAACAGTGCTCCCAGTGGCAAACCCTTCAGTAGGTTTCTTTGTCCAAACAATGTTTAAAACCTGAAGAAAAGCATTATATACTTTATAGGTCAGAAAAAAATACCTTGTCTTGTTCCTTGAAGACAATTGTGCAGACGTTTTAGTAGGTAACGAGCCTCCAGAGACCACATTCCATCTGGAGACAGACTGTGCAATCCTGCACCAATTGCCCTTGTTCACTTTTTTTTGGTGATGTCCTCACTCTGTAGCACCAATCATTAAAGAAAAATATGGCTGATTTTACACGAAGCCTTCAAAGTGCCGTGGATTCTCCTTCTTATGTTGATACACATGTGTGAAAGGCAGAAGGACAGTTTCAAATCCAGCAAATGATGATGGAGAATGAGAGATTTCCAAGGCTCTTTATCCCCCAGGTGAACAAATGCCTTCTATATTAGGCATGTTTTTAGTTTTCTGTCTACCAATATTTGCTGATCATCAGGGAATAGCTTCTTTCTAGCCACCCATTGTATATGTTTGATTTCTCTTTTCTCAAGGGAAGTTTTTCTTGAGTTATTGCTAGCAAGCACTGTAGAAAGAGAGCTTTGTTAGTCTGTGGTAGCAAAACATTCAGAGGCCCGATAGCATTTTTGTTCCAAATAACGTATTTTATTAAAGGCATAAGCTTTTGTGAGCTGAATCTGGCTTTTTCAGATTTATAAAGTGGCTTAGACTGATGTAGGATTTAATTTGGGGTGGAATGGAAGAGTTAGTGTTGGTTATGCAGATCCAGGTTACATGTGAGGCAATTACAAGTACCTTATCAATGAAAAATTATGGTATGCTAAAAAAGCCATTGGTTTTCTTGATACCTTCTTAGATTCCCTGAAACCTTTCATGATTTCTCACTCTGTTTTTCTAAAAGTAAGTGTTTTACTCCTAGGAGGTTGAAATGCTCTGGTATTAGGGCAGTGACTGTATCAGGGCTTAGTGATTGTAGTCAAGGCAACATATTTTTTCATGTTTCAATGGCAACTGTGGTAGCATCCTCAGAAGCAACATTCTCCACTATGCCAATCAGTCTTTGCTCTGTAGTCAGCAGAGTAGACTGGCTTCTGAAGATGCCAGCCACGATTGCCATTGAAACACAAGGAAATCTGTTTCATGACCCTCAAGTGTATCACTGTCCAACAGATACCAGCTGTGAAAGCCTACAGTCTAGGCTGAGGTTGAAAGTAGGCTGGAAGTTGTTGACGTTGTGATGGAATTTGATGGGGGAATTCATTCCCATGGGTCCAGATGATGAAAATATCATCAGTGAACCATAAGTAAAGACAGATTAAAGGGAGTGAGAGTTAAGAAACAGTATTTCTAAGTCAGTCATGAAGATGTTGAGGAGTCACGGGTATGCCCATGACTATGCTAGTTATTTGCAGGTACCTGTTATTGCCAAAGGTTAACATAATTATGGATGAGTACGAAATCACAGTCTGATACAAGGCATGCTACTTTGGCAGTGATGTTCCTCTTGATGGCTTTCGCTTCATGTTTGCGGGGAATGTTGATATAAAGCATCTCAACATCCATGGTAGTTAAAATGGTGATGTTGTACATGGGGTTTGCCTTCAGAAGTGGTGGGTGTTCCATCACTGGAGATTTTTAGGAAGAGTTTGGATAGCCATTTGTCCAGAATGGTATAGGGCAGGGGTAGGCAATCTTGGCTCTTTTATGACTCGTGGACTTCAACTCCCAGAATTCCACAAGTGGAAAAAATGCATGATGTGGCATGTCTGGGGTCACAAAAAGTGTTGTGGGGGACCATGTGCATCTAGTGGACAATGGATTGTTCGCCATACAACACCTCAACTTTAAAGGAACTACAGTGACAACATCCAGCTCAAGAATCCAAATAAAACTCCAAGTTCATTCTGTTTCCAAAAATCTTACTGTTTATTGAATACACTGCATGGTTTTGTCAAAGCAAAACTAACTCTGAGGTCCCAACACCAATTCATAGACTTAAACAATAATTTTCCCAGCCAAACCCCCAACGTCTTATGTAATTTTTATCAACAAGTTCACTTTGTTATGGGAACCGTCTGCTTCAAAGCCACATCTGTTCTGGTGTCCTTGACAAAGCTTCAGGCTCTCACAGTCTTCAGCTGAATCGAAGAGATTTTGTTTCTCCATTTAACCCACTTGAAAGTAACATCTCCCTTTCCCCCCTTAATCTAAAGGCAAGATGAAACACAGAGGCATGTAGCTGCCAAAGTTGCATCCTTGACATACAGATGTTTTGATGAATAATTGAAGAATGTTATTATTCTCATGATTTAAGAAACCAATTAACATATGCTATGTTACCCTAAGCCCAGAATATTAATTTCCAATGTAAAAATGTAGCCAAATGAATATCTGCATGTATTTGTGATAGAAAAGTAAGCATAAGCATTTTAAATGACATTGATATTTCTGGCTCCTAAGCAGTGGTCAGCAAAGATGCTCTAAAACATCCCTCCTCCTCCTAAGAAAAGAAAAAAAGAAAAGGAACTAAATTGAAAATACACTGCAAAAGAAAAAAAAAAATAAGAAAGCCATTTGGTCTTTTTGAAGGACCCAATAAATATCTGAGTCTTTTCTGATGAAAGTTTGGATCTGTTTTCAATTTCATATAAATCAGATGACCTGGTCTCAGAAACTCTGCCTTTCAAATGGTTACATTCATTTCATTCTGAGGTTATTTCTTCTGCAATTGGTCTCTGAGGCTTTATTTGCTGCTTCATTTCTTTCAGCCTGCAGCAAGCTCTGCTCTCTTCATCCACCCTCTGCTTCATGCCATTATTCTGGGTCTTCAAGTCTATAAAAGGTCAGGCTGCAGCGGTTTGTTTTTTTGATTTGGGCATTGTACCGTGTTCTTCTTGTATGATGCAGCACAAAATCACAGAGTTTAGGAAGAACATTTAGAGAAAGAAAAACATACATTATTAAATGATTGGAAACCCTTGAACCATGCTTTGTAACAGTTCTGGCCTCGAGGCTTCAAATCTACCTGTTGTAGTTTGGAAATGTTCATCAACCAGCATAATATTAAAGGATGCTGGCCAATACTAGGGCTACTGAATCTGGGTTGCAAAAATCCAGAATAAAATGAGAGAGAGAAAGAGAGAGAGAGAGAGAGAGAGAGAGAGAGAGAGAGAGAGAGAGAGAGAGAGAGAGAGAGAGAAAAGAAGAAGAAGAAGAAGAAGAAGAAGAAGAAGAAGAAGAAGAAGAAGAAGAAGAAGAAGAAGAAGAAGAAGAAGAAGAAGAAGAAGAAGA
>NW_015387969.1:319082-320127 GCF_001527695.2 Protobothrops mucrosquamatus | reverse complement strand
AAGAAGAAGAAGAAGAAGAAGAAGAAGAAGAAGAAGAAGAAGAAGAAGAAGAAGAAGAAGAAGAAGAAGAAGAAACATCTTTTGGTACCACCTAATAACATTTTTTCTTTTCTGCTTCTCCAATAATTTCTCCTCTTCCGCTTACTCCAACATCATGGGTTTTCATTATATGGAGAAAAAAAGAATACCACTTAGCTAAAAATGTAGGCATTGCTCAATGATATCAATTAAACAGTGTAATTAACCAGATAATTTGTGTCTCAGGCATTTGTTAAGCATGTTTAGAGGCTATTCCTGGGCTTGTGACACCAATGGGCACCCATTCAAAACATCTGTAAATTAAGAATATGGAGATTTTCAGTCAAATTAATAATTTGGGATTAATAAAAAAACTTACTTATTCAGCTTTTAATAAGGGGAAGTGACATAGCTTACTAAATCATAGTTTCCAGAGTGTGGAGGCTACTTTAACAATTCAGCACTTGTGAAAGATGGTATAGACAAGGCTTGTTCTGAGCTGTGCCTCCTCCTCCTCCTTTAGTGTCTTCATATAAAGCTTGCTTTTGGCAGGATAAAAAACTTGCTTGTTTTTCTGTTGCATTTATTGAGATGAAGGTGTGATTATATTGTCATTGAAGCAGGAATAGTGATATCTAGCTTTTCTTTCTTTCTAATTTCTCATAGGAACCTCCAGACCGATGCTAGGAAGATCAGCTTTGGCTTCCATTGCTAAAGGATAATAAATGCAGCAATGTGATTCTTATATACAAAGATGCATGCTACAGGCTGACATGCGCATGGGAAAAGACATATCACTCTAATGGCATTTCTCACAAAGCTTAGGAGACACCTTACAAAGCAATGCCATAGACAAATGGACCAGCAATTAAAATCCATAACTCTTCATCTTTTGTGTGTAGGCAAACACTGTGAGTTTTGCACAAGCCCCTTGGATACTAACCATAAGGAAGCTCTTACTGGTAGTCCTCAATTAACAACTGCCTCATTTAGCAAACACTGATAGTTTGGTGATAAAAAGTGACTT
>NW_015387969.1:309646-318029 GCF_001527695.2 Protobothrops mucrosquamatus | reverse complement strand
AGAGTGGGTGCAGCCTACTGGATGGGCGTGGATGGAGTGGGTGTGGCCTACTGGGTGGGCGTAGCCAGTTCTATATCATTCGCGTCAAGGGTGCCTGTGGGGGCCTGGGCAGGAGTGGGACAGATCTGAGGGTCTCTGGCAGAAGGGGGTGGGACCGGGGCAAGTGCCAAGGCATGGTCCACTGGGGCAAGTGGCAAGATGGCCACCACAAAATTGTACATTGGCTCCCGGCTGGCCTGGGCCAGGGCCAAGGCAGCGGGAGCCATTCCTTCACTGTTTCCAGGATGGCTTCGCGGGCCACATGAAACCACTTTGCGGGCCGTATCCAGCCCCCGGGCCTTGTGCTTGACATGTCTGAACTAAAGTTTATGAGGGTTTTTTTTATGAGGATTTGTAGATAATGGACTTCCAAGTGTAGACTACTGCTTCAAGGCTATTCCCACTCATTAGAAAAGCTTTAAAAATGGTCCATCAAAAACAGAGAGTATGTCAGCAATTTAGAGTAGGATTGTAGCTCATATGGCTTTTCAGATAAGAGTATTGGATGTATTTTGATGATTTATTAAATCACAAGATATAGATCCTTGCTTCAACTGTTAATATTGGCTGGAAATTTATTTATTTAGATCTGTGTACATTGATTATCCTTTCAAGTAGCATTCCTCTTCAACTCATGCAATAATGTCTCATGGAACCTGGATTTGTAGATACGGCTATGTTGTTAGGTACAACATAGTTAGTTTAGGGCTACTACATCTTTACTGCAAAAATATGGATCACCACTAGATGGTGGAAAAAATATTTTAAAAAGCCAACAGTTCAGATGTGGCAACTGTAGCTGTGTATGGCTTTTGCATGTGGTGGCAAGGTCCATTCTCCAAGAGAAAATGATGTATTATTAGATTAATATTGATGTAACTGAAATGCAATGAAAATTATATCAAATTACATAAAGTGTTACAATTTTGCATAACCTTTGGTGGAGGTCTAAAGGATGAACTGGAGGTTTAAGATACTGTATATATCTGTCCTAGTCCTGAATCCCCATGTTTCTTATTTCTCAGTCCTAAAATGTTCCAAATCTTCATAATATTCAACGAATAATTTTCTCAGAGACTAGTATCAGAGGCAGGGGGCATAAATGCTAGGCAACATCAAACATCAGGAATTATTAATTGTTGAGTATTAAAATGATATACACAAGAGCATATTAGTTAGAGACTGGTCCTTGAGATAAATTTAATGTGCTGAACACTTGCATAATTTTGCAACATTTGCATAAATTTCTCACACTGATTGCTTTGATATGTCACATTTTATGTGAAATGTAAAAGCAAGCTATCCTTAGGCATTCTGAAATCAGAGATGTGTAGCTAAATTTGGGAAACCATAAAGTGTACAGTATATTTTGTCTTTGGTGGGAATTTTGAAATAGTTTTTAAGCAGACATTTTGAAATTTTTATCTGTACAGGTTTTAGTGATTTACATTCCAAATCTGTCAAAAGGGCTAAAGAAATTAAGTTCTTGGACACATGTATAATGTACACTGCATTATCTGTGTTCCAAATGAATATTTTCTGTTTTACTATTATTCCCTTGCAGAATGATTTTAATTGACAATCAACAGAGTTAGAGGAAATTATTTTGAGTTCTCCCAGAAGGGGAACATAGCATTTCTTAGATCAGTGGTCCCAAACCTTTTTGACATCAGCGATGTAAGAAAATAAAATTAAATTAAAAGCCCTGAAAAAAACTCATAGCAAATTGTTTTGCCTTTGCCAAGAAAATGTGTCCATGATCTGGGATGCAAAAATCTGGACAGCTACTAGAAGGCAACAGGGAACTATAGACAACTCTGGTGAGCCCTAGTCTTCATGAAGTCACCAGGAGGGAAGCTCAATTTAAAGTTGAGTCTGACATGAACAAAAATCAAACTCTGCCTTTAGAATGATATATGCAATCTGCCTTACTTCTCATAAGCTCTCAGACAGAGATGTATTAGATGTTATGGTATGTCATGCCCTCATTATGTGAGTCTCTGACATGACCTCCACAGGTTAGGGCATGGCATACGGTAGCATCTGTGTCTCTCCATCTAAAGACTATCAAAAACAAAGTAATACTATAAGAAGAAAGAAATACTGTGCTATTCTTTCTCTATTACTTCCTGCAACATTATTGAGTCCCAAGATCTGGAGTCTTCCTAAAACAAAAGCACTATATGCAGTCACCTATAGTGCAAGGGTTCATGAATTCAGTTCCTGCCAGAGTGTTTGAAGTGATGTATGTGAAAGAGGAGGAAAAATCTGTATTGTGATCAAAGTCCAGTATATACTACAAAGTAAAAAGAAAGATGTTGAGACTTGCAGAGAAGAACAACAAAAATGATTAGGGGACTGGAAGGTAAAACATATAAAGAATGGTTGCTGAAATTAGGTATGTCTAGTTTAATGAAATGAAGGACTAGGGGTAACATGATAGCAACCAATATCTCAGGGGTTGCCACAAAGAAGAGGGGGTCAAACTGTTCTCCAAAGCACATCAAGGCAGGAGAAGAAGCAATGGATGGAAACTAATCAAGGAGAGAACTAACCTAGAACTAAGGAGAAATTAATCAGTAGAATGACTTGCCTCCAGAAGTTGCGAATGCTCCAACACTGGAAGTTTTTAAAAAGAGATTGGCCATCATTTGTCTGAAATGGTACAGTTTCCTGCCTGAGCAGGGGGTTGGACTAGAAGACTTCCAAGGTCCCTTCCAAATCTGTTGTTCTGTTATATAATAAAACTAAAGACTATACACTAGACTTATTATTCATCTATGCCACCCATTTTTTCCCCCGTTTTCATTTAAAATTAGTCTTTGCTTTGCAGTTATGCAAATTGGAGGAGGTGATTCTTCTTTCAATGATTGCTCTGGTCCCATTAATTATAGCTTGATCCTTCCGAAGGGAGAAATGGAATTTTAAGACAAACTAAAACCTAACTATAAAAGCAAAAATGCATTTATCACAATAGATAAGTTGGTTTTTAGCTATGTAATGCATACCACCACTGCTCATTAAGGGATTTTTCCTCCCCTATAATAAAAGTAAAATGTGTGGGTTAAGGATCAATTCCATAGATACTTGGATGTTTGTGAGAGGTGGCAGCATGATGGGCTAATTGAGCACATTTGGACTTTCAGGGATTTATAAGTGGAACAGGTGAAAATGCAACTGGTGATAATTGAATACTAATTACCTCCATCCTAGCAACTGTCTGCCAGGTGCTCAAAAGAACATAAAAGAGGTGAATCAGGAGAAATGGGATCATAGTTTCCTGACAGACATGATATGATCCTGTACAAAGGATCATATAACTACAGGAAGGCATGTATAGATTGTTGGTTTTAGTTTTGTTCTCTATATCATTTTAACTGATTGCTTGCTTATTTGAATGGGCTTCTTTATGCAAATGAAGTCAATATATGCTTCATGGACATACAAAGGTCTTTGATTGTGTTGATCGTGTCAAGCTGTGGAATGTGCTTAGAAAAATAGAATGTTCTAGAAATTCTAGAACATCTCATTGTCCTCATAAGAAACCAATACACAGGCCAATACACAAGCCAGTCTGGATGGGACACTGGAAATTGACTAGGTCAAGACCAGCAAAAGAATGAGACAAGGCTATATTCTCTACCCTTGGGATGTTGAAGATATATTAACAGAAGCTGGATTGGAAGAAAATGAGTGTGCTGGAGAATGAAACATTGACTTGGTGTCATATAGTAAATTATTAAGATGAATTAATAGGAGCGAAAAGGAACAAGAAAATAATGGTTGCAACAAGTCACAGAAACACGGTAATTATGACAAAATGTCTTGGTCATATTACTTCCCTTCTCAAGATTTTTATTAAGAACAAAGAGAATACCACTTTCTGAAGCAACAGAAAGCCAGTTTTCCTGAGAAGACATCACCATATCGTCATAAAGTGCCATCACAGAGAGAGTCTTAATTTGAGGGTGGACAATGGAACTCATCAAGCCTCATTTTGTACTGCGTAGAACTTTTAATATTGCTATTGTTCCACTAAATTTTGACAATGCATTTTCTTTTTTCTTTTTTTTTTTGCTTTTCTATCTTTGAGAGGAATGAATTTAGCTGAAATTTAGGTTGTTAAACATCTGACATGCCCTTTTGTTTGAGTAAGATCCTCCTGCTTCACTGCCCACTCAAAATCACAATCCTCTTCCCTAAGACAAACATGTTGACCTCTTCCACAGGGGTATCCAGAGGGTGGGGTTAAAAAAGTGAAGATGTTGGCAATACAATAAAACTCTGCCTGTTTTTTATGTGTCAGTGCTCCTGTTCCTCCAATTGTTCCCTTTCATATCCCCTGCAATTCTTAGACAAAAAAAATTAATAATGATAAAAATAAATATAATAGAGCTAAATTGCACCCTGTTGTAGTTCCTTTATCTTGGAATAATTTCAGTAGGGGAAGACATGTAGAAAAAGGCCTAAAAAAAAAAAAAGAACACACCAGGCGGTACTGTACATAAAGCTCAATGCTTGATTACATTATTTGCATGCAGCAAATCCCAGATTCAGTCATTAACATCCCTAATTAAAAAGAAAAGCACATATAGCAGATGAAGTACCCGAAATTTGGAAGCTTGGACAAATAATCTGGTGTGGAATAAGGTAGCTTCCTGAAATAATCTTTATACATACACAGGACTTGGAGAGTGAGGATTAGGGTTAGGGCAGTGGTGGGATTCAGCCAGTTCGGGAGAACCGATAACTAATATTTTGTTGCCCAGGCCCAGAATGGACTTCCGGAAGCGGCATCCACATGGAGAACTGGTTGTTCACATATTTGAATCCCACCACTGGGTTAGGGTTTAAGGTCATTGAAAACGTCAATGAGGTCTCTGGAGCTGAAAGTGGTGGGGCCAGAGCCAAAATGTTGGAGAAATAATAAATTATGCCGTTTCAGCTAGATGAAAGGAATTAAAGCTGTTGTATTCATTAGAGCATTCATTAGAATTATATATATTTTTTCTTCCAGGACTTTATTCTTTTAAGATAATTTGTCCTCCTACTTTTTTCCTAGAGAGCACAAATTCTATGAAGAATGTTGGGCTGATGGAGAGAAATTGCTCCAATGTTACCCAAGAAATCATCTTCTGATTCTTGGTCTAATACCTTAGTGACTATGTACTTTAGTTAGATTGCTAAGGAAGACTGACTCAGAAGCAAATGTTGACTGTGGGTCCACAAAATCCATTCTAAGGTGTGTGATGTTTAATTTTCTTAAAATTGAATTAAGTATTGGAAAAGCTCTGGCTTCTTGCCATCTGCTAATTCTTTTTCCGTCTACCTGGCCTCTCCAAAGCCACTTTTAGAAATAGAGATTGGTGGCTGGAAACCAACTTATTTGTATTAGAGCAGCAAAGCTGACTGAGGAATTCTGGGAGTTGAAGTTCACAAGTCTTAAAGTGGCCAAGGTTGAGGACCCCTGTATTAGAGGATTCCCAGTGGTCCAAAAGACAATGGAAGAGCTTGATCATCTTGCTACCGATTGATAAGAAGAGGAAGCTGGTGATTGAATTAGGGAAGTCAAGTAAAGAACTGGGATAGCTAGATAGAAGTGAGGGAACCTGATGATGTGTAAGGAAGGAATGGTAAGACTGAGAATGGGATAAAGAATGCAGTGGGCAAGGAAGCCTAGAACAGGAAAAACAGGTTCCAATATAGAAGACTATTTGTAGCTCAGAGTTGAAATCCTACACTGATGTTGTTACCTAGTTTGGGTAATGAAACATCTGCAAGAAAACAACCAAGCTCAGGTAGCACCAAGGACCCTTCTAGAAAAACAGAGCAAGGTTTTCCATATGGATGTTTTGGCCACCAGATCTACATTTAAGGTATAGTGTGAAGTTGGGGATTACTCTGGAAAGAGAAATACAAGGACAAGTGCCCAGTTGGGATTCAAATATGTTGGGATTCAAATATGTGATCAATCAGTTCTCTGTGTGGATGCTGCTTCCATAAATCTGTTTTGGGCCTGGGCAAGAAAAAATTAGCTACCGGTTCTGCTGAACTGGTGCGAACCAGCTGAATCCCACCACTGAATAGTGGATAGACATGACAGAAAATGAATTAGAGAGTTTTTGAGTGGGAGAACTATGAATTCCCAGGAATAGGTCTGCTTTCAGAACCTTTTTTTGTCTTATGCTGTTGGATGAAATTTTCAGCTTGCTGTGCTACCCTTCTAATCATGCTACCCATGGGTATTCCTCAGAATTATTAATCTGTTATTCCTTTCAAGGCATCTTTTTTTTTAAAAAAGACTTTGTTAACAAATTAAATGAATGCTCCACACCTCGCTCCTGATGGACATGAAACTGGAACAGAGAATAAAACTTTGTTACTCTCCAGATGTAGTCTTGATGAAAATAGCCTTAGTAGGCTTCAGACTGAAAGAAGCTATGGCTGTTTGCCAAAGTTAAGCTGAAATAAATTGAAATGGATTAACAGACTGAACTTGCAGCTCATGGATAACTAAAATCTTACTGATCTCATGAGGAAAATGCCCGAAAGAGCAGGAATCTTGCTATCTTGAACTAGCAAAACCGGGAAATCCAGCTAGACAATCATGGATGCTCCCCATCCTTTTTTCCAGTATATACATATATATTATCAGATGAGTCAAAATTGCCTGGCGCTTTAAGAAAGAAATAGAAGAAAAAGCAAAATTGCCTTCTCCCCAAAAGAGTACAATTGCACAGAAGCTGCTCTGCTGAAATTGCCGTGCTAGAAGAATAGGTGAATTGTTCCAATTCCTTCTGCTTCTCCTGTGGATTGACTGATTTTACATTATTTCCCAGTGATATACACTGTATTATTTATTGCCATAATCAGTGAGGTCCCAATGCCCATAAATAACTTGGCTCGCACTATGTGACTTTGCCTTATGGACCTACATTAATAGTTTAAATTAGATTTCAAAGGAAGCAGTTATTTTTTTGGGATTTTCCCCGAACATGCTTTGCAAATGACAGGAGTTTAGATTTCCTTGTTTCTCAGCTCTGGGTCTCCATTGGTAAGGAGACACATGTATACACAGACACACGTATACACAAAGTTGTGAGTGCAATCATACTACAAAAATAATATGAGCCTTGGGAAATGAGGCAGGTATTTTGTTCTGGCGTGATGTTTTCATGAATACAAATGGGGACTTTTATTCATAGCATTACACATTCAAGGATGTTTGTGCAAGGCATGTGGAACTGCAACAGGCCAATTCAATGATGGTTATGTCAGTTGCAGCAACACGAGAAGGGACTCTGGTAATAGGCGTTTTATTCACATTTTATACAATGTTAGTGTTGCAGAATCACATCAACGTGGCCTACATTGCATTTAGATTGTATTTGCTTTAGACCCAAAGAACCACATAACCGCTGGTATTACAGAGGCGAACAGCATCAGACAATTCCAGGTTTGTAGCCTGAAGTGTTAGTGTCTATATTTTTAAAAGTAAGAAGGAGAGTATGAGTGTAATTACTTGTGTGGCAAAGTAAGATCATCTAGAAACAAAACAACAATAATAAAAAAAAAACTCCAAGTGGACTCCTGAAATACAAAAAAGTATTGACGGTATTAAAAAAGTTCAATGGAATCTTCAAATATGCAGAAATACAAGAATTCTCATCCCTTGGCTCAGAATAACCTAATAAAATCGGAGAGGAGCTTATAGTGCAGGGGGGAGGTTAAACTGCCGGCCCGTGGGCCGGTTGCATCATGCGGAGGCTGCGCCCAAAGCAGCTCTGGCAATGCGAAAAAAGTCACGATACATTGTGACATGTCATGTGACGTGGCGAGTTTGACACCCGCCGTGTTGTAGTGGGATGACTGTAAATCTGAAAAGAAGAGAGAGAGAGAGAGAATCCCAAAATCAACAGAAGTGGTCTGATCCCACTTCTCTCAACTGAGGAATCAACTTGATTCAACTAGTTGTTTCGAGACTACACTTCCCACAAGCCCCTTCTATGGTCTGAAGAAAAGGAGCTGCTATTTGTAAGAGAGAGAGAGAGAGAGAGAGAGAGAGAGAGAGAGAGAGAGAGAGAGAGAGAGAGAGAGAGAATCTTGTTTTCTCCTCAAATTCTGATTTTTTTTTCTTGGTCTCTTCTCTGTCTAGTTCCTTCCTAGTCGAGATCATTGACTACTCTTCACAGTCTGTTTGTAGCTTGGATTTAATTAATAAAGAAATGTCTGTAGGCTTTTTGGTTTATCTATTGCATTAAAGTACAAACCCTGCACATGTCTAGTAAAAGGTTAGCCATTAATGAGACCTACATCCAGGTAAAAAGTATGACATTGTAATGGT
>NW_015387969.1:280980-306711 GCF_001527695.2 Protobothrops mucrosquamatus | reverse complement strand
ATGCCCGTTGCTGGTTGGCTAACTAGCAACAGGGTCTTGCCAGCCAATGGAATTGTGTGATTACAAGCCAGGGGAATCCCATAAAAGAGGGCTCCCCTGGCCCAGAGAGCCAGTCCGGATTTACCTTATGCCTTGCCAATAAACCAAGAGCTGACTGTCACTCGACTCGTGTCTTACTGCCTGCGCGATCTAACATAACTGATCAGCATCTGATCAGTAACTGATCAGTATCTTAAATGGCATGCAATTAATAAGTATTAACAAGAAACAAGGTTGCAACCCTATTCATATAATGACTATTTATAAAACCCATTTTAAGTTTAGGGTGAGTTACCCATACATATACATATACATATACATATACATGTACATGTACATATACATATACATATACATATACATATACATATACATATACATATACATATACATATACATATACATATACATATACATATACATATACATATACATATACATCTCCGCTCTTAAGCTGCTCTGCATTGATCAGTAAGTTAATGGTTTCTTATCACAACATTTTTGACTGTGGGCCCATTGACCAAATTTCTCTGGCAAGCAAAGTGTTCCGTATGCTATGTGAGGGGTTTCATTTGTTAACAAAATAATGGAGGCAAATCTGCCAAATGAAATCTCTGTACCGCTTTAGAAATGAAAAAAAAAATAAAATAAATTAGGCCACAAATCATGTTAAATGCCATATATGAAACTGTTTACCAGTGGCCCAAAGATTCAAATACTTGTAATCTAGGATACGGAGTTGTGCATTATGTCAGGGTCAGCACCATGGGCCTCATACAGTAAGCCATTTCCAGACAAGAAAGGAGGGAGAATTTAACTGAGTCCACAAGTGAATGGAGAACATTCATGCTCCTTAGATTATTCTACAAATCACATGCTTTTGCTGGCCTAGTTACCAACATTTTGTAACATAGTTACTTAACAAAATATATACACCTAGGTGCATATATTAAGCAAGTTATTTCTTAAATGCATCTATTGAAGGGAATTTGAAAATAGCAACCCTTTTTGTGGGTGTCCTTTTAAACCAGTGGAACAGATCCTAAAAGAAAATGAAAAATATGGATTCCTCCAACTTTCAACTACTGTAGATTGAGTGGAAAGACCCACAATAGAGTCCCCGTTGCTCTCCTGAGGAGAGGATCACATCCTTACACTGAAGGGTAAGTTGTTGAAATTTCAGAAGGTATTTTCCTGCCTGTAAACAATTCTAGGTTTGTAAGGAGACAGTTCAGAATGCTTTTGTGCAATTATGCAACATGGATACCCTTATGTGATATGCTCAGTATGTGTCAGTCTATGAAAATATAGAAAGTATCAATGAGAAAGCAAGATACCTGGAAAAATTGTTGAAGACACCCCAAGTGACTTCGTTTTGCAGCAATTTAAAAAGTGTAATGACATACAAATGCCATAAACCATCACTTAATGTCTATTGTGATGATGGAAGTTTCACAGTTCTCATCAGTATTACAAGCTATTTCTGTCATTTCCTTGTTTTAGGGAATTCAGTTGTCTAACAAAGAAAAAACACAAATTCAGTTAGTATATGCGGAAGGAAGGAAGGAAGGAAGGAAGGAAGGAAGGAAGGAAGGAAGGAAGGAAGGAAAAGGCTACTGCTAGCTACAAGTCAACAAGGAAAATATAAAATAAAAACCTACGTATGTATCTTTGGGATGAAAAAGAGCTACATGAAGCTTGCTTATTAAAAAATAATTTAGCAGGCAGTTGCAGATAATAAGCAACTTAACACTGAAATTTCAAAAATATTGCTCATGGCTAAGATCTTACAAATGTAGTTCATAAAGAATTGTGGCATTCATAAACCCCTATAATGTGCTTTGCTGATTTGATATTCTGGAATAAATGGCAATTGTTTAAAAAAAATTAAAAAAAAGTTTAAAGAGGTATGAGAAACTGTATTTATTCCAAATATTTGAGAGGACCAAATATGAATAGGAAAGAATTAGTGGAGTGATAAAGCCTACATTTGTCTGGACAAAGCAAATATTCTGAGAAAATTGTGTGCTTATCAGCTGCAGGCAATGAGGAGAAATAATAGTATATTGCTGTCTATTAATCACTGAGTTTTCTGCATGGCCTCTTGCCCTCACTCTTAGCTTTCAACAAAGAAAGTCATTTAAAGAAAGTACTAGTCATTTGCCTCAACAGGGGGCAGCACTGAGCCAACTTTGGCAAGCTAAGCAGGGATTTCACAAACTAAGTAGGATTTGTCGTGGCTAATATTTGGATGGGGAGATGAGTGCAACCGAGAGGGCATCTTTCCTTCCTAGAGAAAGAAAAGAAGTGGTTGCATCCTTCAATTCCAGATTTTCAGACTGCATGGAACCGAAAGGCTAATTACCTCATACTGACTTGTTACAATTAAATGGAAATATAAGCTGAGTGTGAGCACTTGAGGCAGAAAGCATTTCATTTGTGGCATTTCATCCCTAGTTGAATTTGTGTGTGTGATGCCAAACTTCATCATGCTTTTACATCCTCTAATTCCCACGTTTCCAGATATTCTTTGAAAAGCTTGTTGAAATTGTGTCTGATTAGACAAACAGCCAAACCATAATTATAACTAATAAAATAAAATAAAAAAATAGTACAGTCTACGTAATTTATCTTGAATCCACTCAAGTTTCTTATTTGGATCTTGAACTATCTTTGTCTCCAAAGACTCTGCCACTTAATGAAATGATAAAGGATTATACTTTCATTTCAATTTGAAATATTGTGATTGCTTTAATAAATTACAATTATTTATGACAGGGATGGGTCACTATGGTTTTCCAGTTGTTGTTGAACTACAGGTTTCATTATTGTTTTGGGCCATGTTGGGTGCAGGCAGCTAGGAGTAGACATCTGATGGTACTCACATCAGATGAAAATATTTCAAAGTAACTATGGCTTGGGCCAGTGGTGGCGAACCTATGGCACGCGTGCCAGAGGTGGCACTCAGAGCCCTCTCTGTGGGCACACGCACCATGCCCCGGAGATGGCAGCCGCCTGCTAACTCGCTGAGGTCCCACATGGCCAGATGCATCCCAGCACCGATGTGCTCGCTGGCCTCTGTGTGCAGGGGCCGATGGTGTCAGGCAGCAGTCGCTCCGGCCCGTCTCACCTTGTCCTGTGACAATGGCACCCCCGCCTTGTCTCCCCTCACCCTGCAGGACGAGCCTCCTGCCCACCGCCCAACCTGCCAGAGACCCGCTGGATCTCCCCCAACCCTGCTCAGCCCCCATAGGCGTCCTCCCCACGAGCAACATCAAAGTGATGACGCCTACCTTGGCCACACCCACCCAATCTGCCATGATCACCAGAGCCACACCCACCCAGTGGGCCATGCCCACCTGGCACCCAGCAATAAATAAGTGGGATTTGGATTGCAGTTTGGGCACTCGGTCTCTAAAAGGTTCTCCATCACTGGTTTGGACTATTGAAGCCTGAATCCAGAAATATTTACTTGCCCTATAACCATTTCTCAAGAAACGAATGACAATTTATACTAATGAAATATCTGATATCATCCAATCATTTACATTTTTGTAATGGAATGAGAGACTGATAATGATCAAACAAAGACTTTGATTTAGGATCCTCTTGTTTGCTTACCTCAGTTGAAAAGACTTTTCCATGGATGAAAGTGAACTTACTTGGAGAAGAATTTAGACTAATTTTGGGAGATAAAAATATTAGTACTCAATGAAGGCACCTGCTTAACTGTAAAGCCATCCCAGTGAGATTCAGCTTCTGATGATATATCCTTGAACTAGTATTGTCATTAAGGAAAACTTGGCCTTCGTTCCTTCTGAGATCTTTCTCTCCCAATTTACCAACATCCATGAAATTCTGAGATCATTTCCCACCTAAGGATTAACCAGGGCCAACTCTGCTTTGTTTCTAATGCCAGTCAAGATTAAGTAGGTCTCCCAATTTAGCCAATTGAAACAATGGTTTAACAATCTTAAACCATTGATATCTATGAGAAATACTTAGCTGTGTTTAATTGTGTAAAGAAATGCCTTATTTGAAAGCATTTGTGTTCTTGTATACTAGTTTCTTTATACCAGGCACTTTTCCATAGCACAGCTAATGTTCTGAGTTTTTACAGGTGTCCACCATTCATTGTGAGAAGGAATGTATTTATATAAGGCTCCAGTAGTTAAAAGCATTGGATGATCAAGATTCAAATGCCAGTTGACCATGAAGTTTATTGAGCAACTTAATTCCTATTGACCATGAAGCTTATTGAGCAACTTAATTCCTATTTCTCAGCCTGTGAGATTAAAAGAAGTGAAATCCTCACTGCTTTGGCCTTGTAGTGGGAAAATGGGAATCTAATTGTGTAGCACACAATCAGAACATTAAAGCAGCGGTGACTGGATTAAATTTAAATTTGATAACCAGTTATTTATTCTTTTAAAACAAGAAGATAAACTATTTGTGAATGAGAAACTCCAACCTCTAATTTTCTGGGCATGTTATTTTTTTCCTTCAAACCTTCCTCTGAATTGCTCTGAATTTGTCTAGCTGGACTTATTAAGCATACATCTCTCCTGTTCTTCTGGGACTACTATGCTTTCTCGTGAAATCTCATTCTCTGTAATCTTTGGAAAAAACAGCATGCAATTGTTAGGTTGTTCATCATTTTTGTGCTTCACACTGTTCGCTTTGCTTTGGAGGTGCTGTCAGTGAGTTTCCACATTCTGAAGTCCAGCTTTCTAAGATCATAATCTATGAGTTATGATCCCACCATCTTTAGCTTTGCACTGTAGTCACCTCTGAGAAGATGATCCAGACAGCAAGTCTGTCATTTTTGACAGAAAAGATTTGGAAATGTGAGTTGATGCTTTCTTCGCCTTTCAATTACATGGTTAGACAATTGTCATTCATTATTTGTGAGGTTAGGAGAGAGTGGTTTCTTCATCTGAATTGCATTTAAAATACATCTGCTCCTAATCTTGTAGTGCTCTTTGGCATTATGCTATCATTCATTCCTACATCTCCCTATTGGCTCTTGAACAATCTTGAAGTTATAGTTCTGTTAATAAGCACCTTAGATTTAATTCTTTTTCTCCCACAAACTTATTAACTTCTTCTATTTTTCTCCAATTGAACTGAGGGCAGATACAGTGCATTGTGGTTTTGTTTTATGCTCAGAGTTTATGAATGGTGAAAATCAATTCTTTGCATATGTGCATTTATCCATCCACTGGACAATATATAGATCAAATACTGCAACGTTCACATGCATCTTGTATAGACGTACCTAAAATATTTACCAGTTTCAATATTTGAGTAGCCATTCTCCATTTGGCTATGAAATTTCATCTTAGAAATGTTTCAGCGTCACCCTTTCCCTTTAGTAGTTGTGTCAGCAGGTGGGACTAGAGTGGGTGAACAAGACTTGAGAAAACAGCACAAGTTCTGGGCAATTTGGTTTTATACGGGCAATGGACAAATTAGAGGAAATAGCTCCATCTAGGTCCGTAGTGGCGAACCTATGGCATGCGTGCCACAGGTGGCACACAGAGTCCTCTGTGTGGGCACGCGCACCATCACCCCAGTCAGCACGCGCACCACCACCCTTCAGCTGGGTTTTATAAAATCTTTTCGCTTTAGGCCTCTGCCACCGTGTGCAAAAAAAAAAAAGGTTCAATCAATCAATTTCAATTTCTCCAGGAAAAAAAAAGATCTCGCAAAGTTGGAATTGATTGATTGAACATTTTAGTCCCACCCAGTCTGCCGTTGCCACTGAAGCCACGCCCACCCAATGGGCCACGCCCACCCAGCACCCGACGATACATAAGTGGGTTTTGGGTTGCAGTTTGGGCACTCGGTCTCTAAAAGGTTCGCCATCACTGATCTAGGTTATAACATTGATCTTCTGCTATGTCCTAGCTAAGTGTTCCTCAACCTTGGCCACTTTAAGTTGTGTCGACTTCAATTTCCAGCATTCCCCAGCCTGGGAAATGCTTGGAGTTGAAGTCCACACATCTTAAAATGGCCAAAGTTGAGAAACACTGCCCTAACTTGATTGCTGATTACAACCAATGGTGGAATTCAGCCAGTTCTTACCACTTTGGCAGAACCGGTAGCTCATTTTTTATTGCCCAAGCCTAGAATGGACTTCTGGAAGTGGCATCCACACAGAGAACTGGTTGTTCGCATTTTTGAATCCCACCAATGATTACAACTGCATGCACTCTTCCAACTAAACTGATTCTCTATTGCAAGCAGGAATTTACCCTTACATTTAGCACTATATCTTTACTACTTTTCTTTTTTCGAGCATCTCTTCCTGAATTAGTTATATGCCTCATTCAACCAATTCAGAATAAGGAATGGGATGATGTCATTATACAGTAGCAACCCTGATCTTCAATAAATAAAAGCAGAAGAATCCAGATATGCTTTGTGATAAAGTCACTGATGATAGGGCAAGTGATGACAATTAGAGATACACTTTCCTGGGCTTAATTTAAATGGTTTCAGAAGTGATATGTTTCTGTTGATTTGTAAAGCAAAATGGGTTTCTATCTCATTTGCAGCAGATACACTTATTTTTGAGAAAGGGATGGGATAATGATAATGAATAACACAAGGTTACTGCATAGAGAAAAAGTTATTAGGACTTTATCTGAAATAAACTTGTAACACAGCTAAAAGTTCTATTTTTCAGTTAAATGCTCAGTTGTAAAGAATGAGTTTTTATGTTAGGTGCTGCTCAGGAGAGGAAAAATGTTTCATACTATTATTCTGAGGATCAGGAGTACAGCGTTATTTTCTAGGATATACAATCCTAGATGCAATGGATAAAATTTTGGCTTTTTTGTTGTTATAAGTTCTCAGTTTGTTTTTCAAGAAAAAAGAGGGAAAAAAAACTATAGAAAAGTAGTGTAGGTATTGACTAGTGTGCAAAGGAAAAAAAAAAAGAATTGGGAACAATACAGCCAAAATGTTTTATTTGGGCAATACAAATACAGTCAAATCAAAAATATCACAGATTTTCATACATTAGTAAGAAGTTACTGTACACTTCAACAGTTGCCATTTTATACAGCTAACAAAGCTTTACCTTTAATAAAATGTATTTTCCTCTCACATAAAATATACACTTTTCACTGACGTATTTTACATCATACACCTCTCTGGGATAAGAAACATTTCACAAACAATGCACAACAGAGTCCATCTTCTCTAAACCCAGACAAAATATTACACTGAAGCGAGAAACACTGTAATATCCTACTCTAGGCTGCTGCCCTCAAAGTCATATTCTGTTGCTACTTAAAATACTACATGCATCATAAAATGCTGTACATTGATTCCAAGTTGGATACATCAGATTTGTGCAGCCCTCTGCACAGGACTTAAGTGTGTTAAGCTTCTGATCAAATCAATGGCACACTTGCATCCTTGCATCTCAATATGTGCAGCTCTTATCGCAGTCCAGTATTTTGTCAACAAGGCCCAAGAATCTTTGTCTGATACTTCTAAACCTTGAAGGCATGCAGTTCATAATGCTCAAATATATTTCAAAACTGATTTTGCTGTAGTAGTTCACAGATATTTGTTCCAATCCGGAGGCTCTTCAAAGTGTACAAAACATAGGGTTTTGCATCTGGACACAA
Organism: Protobothrops mucrosquamatus; assembly: GCF_001527695.2. Lineage (NCBI taxonomy): Eukaryota > Metazoa > Chordata > Lepidosauria > Squamata > Viperidae > Protobothrops > Protobothrops mucrosquamatus. The sequence continues at coordinate 299,029 of NW_015387969.1, read as the reverse complement.
TTTTGTGCAATACTCCAAACCAAAACCAGAACCAAACCACTTTGGATTTCAGTTACAAAAAGGACCAAGCTACATTTCTGCTTTCTATGTGCATAACATCATGGCTACATCATCTCATTTGAACAAATGAAACATCCATGATGAAGCAGCAGATCCAGTAGTCTCATGCTAATCCTGGGGGATGCATCTCCACATCCCTTTTGTGATGTGGAAAGAACACATGACCTAGACATGTGCCATGCAAATGATACCAAAGAATCACTGGATCAGGCCTGGGGCATATATTTTAAAAATACACCTAGTGCTAATAATGGACTATATACCCTTTTAGGGATATATTGCAAAGTATATAAATCTCTTGAATGCTGGGTGGGAGACAATTTGTGCAGTAATAAGTCTCACTTCTGCATTTTCCTATTTGACCAACGAAAAAGAAGAACATATGTTCTATCAAAGGTGCAGTCCCAAGAATAATAGCAGCAAATCTCTTTACATTGTCACATTTCTGTATATTTGCAGAATATACATTACATTGTCACATTTCTGTATATTTGCAGAATATACAGAATATTTTTATATATTTGTAACAGCAAAATTTTCCTGTGTGGGAAAATTTGTAGGAGACGTGTTCAAATAGTGGATTAAATATCCTGGTTATATTCACACTCCATTCTGCACACTAAATTGGAGTAGACCCAGATTATAAGAATTCTGCCAGCAATACATGAAACCTATGCCTTTTAGAGACTCAAGTTCAATCTGCTTCAGGAATTTTTTTTTTTTATAATTGCCTATCCCAAGATATTTTTCTCTCTTAACTGCAAAATATTTGTGTTGTGCCCTTCTAATTATGAAGGAGTTTTTTTTTCCAATTGGTAGTATTGGCCAAATAAGAAATATTCCAGAGAAATTAATCAGGTAAATTTGAAATTGCTGCTTTGTTCCTGTACGATCCATTTTGCACATGAATTTTAAAACAAAAACCAGCTTTTTAGATTTAAGTTGTTGGACAATAACAATATAACTTATTTACTTCGCAAGGCCTCTGTTTTCAATGAAAATATCAAGTACTTTTGAGTCCATCTGTCTGGAGAATTATTAGAGCCATTTCTACAGACAGTGCTTTGCAATGAATTGGAAAACTACAACTGCTTCTAGGCTGAGGTTGATATCAGTGTTGGGAATATTAGTTGGTAGACTTGAGATAATCCTTTGCAAGTGTTAACCAAGATTCAAATATCGAGACTTACTTCTTACTTCTGTTTCTAATTATGCAGAGTTTCTTACTTATCCTGCTGTCACACTAAATGAATGTAATAACATCTTCTACATCCTACTTAACTCTACTCCCAAGAAGAAATCACTTCAGCTAAGGTTTTTTCCACTGTTCTTTCTGAAGTTATATGTGGAAACCCCCAAATCATTTGCATTCATGAAAAACTTGCATCCTCTTCTAAATAAGGCATCTATTTTTTTCGGTATTCAAGAAATAAAACTGTTCCGTTATGTTAAGAAGGGAGTTCTAAAGAAAGACTATAAAAAGAGAAACATCCAAGTCTTGCTTAGAGTCTGAAATTGTGATCTAACTGTTGAGTAGAATCAAGACCAAAAGGGCAGACCTGAATAGATAGGAGCAAGCAAAAATAATGTGCCCATTTCCCACTGTAAAAAATGAGTCATCTTATTGCCTAATGGGGGCATAATGGTATGTCTGAATAACAGATGTGTTAATATAAATGAGGGAAATTGACATGGTTACCTCTGACCTTCAGTAGCAGCATCAGGCAATGCCACAGAACTTCATTTTAGAGTCAAATGGTTAATTTGGTTTAGATTAGCTACAAATAGCATTGCCAAGTTGTAATTTGGTTGAAAACTAATAAATGTAGTGATAAAGTTTGAAAGGGTACAGACCTGGGTGGCTTTTTTTGGTTCATGTCTCCAGTTTGAAGTTATCCATTCCTGTTTTAGCAGGATATTGAGGGAAAAATTTCCAAGCTGATGCCTGATGTGTTAAGTGGGATTTGGGACAGTTGCTATCCTGTATGAACTCTCAACGTGTTGCTTTAACTTGCTGCAATTTATATTTTTTTTTTCTTTTTGACTAGATAAAACATCCTCACATATATTTCTTAACATTCTTGGTGTCTTTGACTCCTCAACTTTAATTCTAGCAGATATCAAATGTCTCACAATCTACCCAATAAATATCTAGTGGTACATTTCAGGAATATAACTACTGAAAACTCAGTCTTTTTTCATCACTAACGGGAAAAGGAGGTGTAATGCTGTCTTTATATCCTGCTTCTTATTGTGAAAATTAACAAAGAAAGAGAATCAGTGTTCGCTCTGGATCACCGGGGCACTTAAATGGAAATGGATAAATTCTCTTTTGAGTCTTGCCAAATTGTTCCCACGAGCCAATAGATTCGAACATTAAGAGGTACAGAATAGTAGCCAATAGTTAATATCACCTTCTACTCTGATATAACAGATTCCCAGTGGGGTGTCTGGAATGCTCTGCCAATGGAATATTTGCTGCAGAAATACCATATGAACACTGCCTCATGGGAGGAAAACAAGTGAAGACACTTCATCCTAAAGCTGAATTCATATTAACATTTTTTTTAAAAAAATCTGAACCTGTTTTTCCCAGTGCAAGGACAACATATACACACTATATACAGATCTACAGAACATGACAATGACTGAGCATTCAACCATGCCTCAGTTGTATGCCCCATAATTTCATAAAGTAAAATTTATCACTACTGTGATCCTTCTATCCCTTTCAAACTCTAAAGAAAAGATATTCAGCTTCCATTCAGTCCACTTTAATTTTGTTTTATGACTTGATGTAATAAAATAAAACCTTATTTCCATTTTGGGTCATTTTTTTCATAACTGAGGCACATCAACTCTGACAGCTGCAAAAAGAAATATTTCTTGAAATTCCCAACTCATGAGTACAAGAGCTCTTGCAATTTATTTTTCTTCATAAAATGGTGGATTTTTGGAAGAGCAAATGGTAGTCAGAAATCATGTTCTAGACCAGGGATGTCAAACTGCCGGCCCATGGGGCAGTTGCATCATACAGAGGCCGCACCCATCCCAGCTCTGGCAAGGCAAAAAAAGTCACGATACATTGCAACACATCACGTGACACGGTGAGTTTGAAACCCATATTCTAGACAAAGACATAAGATCATTATCCTCTGTTTTATAAAAACAGTTTTGAGAACAATATTCTGCCATCCAATAGGAAATTGGATTTATTTCATAGTATGCTGATCTGACATTAAGCCATTTAAATCGGAGCCCTAAAACTGACTACTTGGTCTCTTAAAGAAATGGTATACCCACTGAAGCAAAATTATCACTATTTTGTGACATTTACCACTGTTATTGCTTATCGCAGTTTTTAGCAAAAGACCATGATAAGTAATCACATTCCTAAATACCTCATAATATTATTCAGTTCGAATTGTACATATAAGTGTAATGCCCATATGTAAGTGAAGGTTATATCTGAAATAAGGATGAATGATATTAGTCTCTTGTTGCTTTTAATGCTTTGGGTTTTGCTTTGTTGCAAAGTACTTATCACATCAAGGGCTACTTCTGCAGAACAATTTCCCAAATGTGAGGGAATCCTCTCTGCATCTTACTTGCCAAAGCCTACACATGCTTCACCACTCACTGATTCCATTTTTTTTGCACAATCTCATCGTTAAATAGCCAGATGCCTGTAGTGAAAATGCATAAGTATATTAGTGGAAATGTTGTATGTTTACCACTCAACTTACTTTAAAGTCAAATCAGCACAAATATCAAGCACATCTATTTAGTCAACAATGTTGACTTGATCTAATGATTTATAAGTTAAGCATTGAAATGCCCTGAGGAAAGGAAATTACCAAACAGAACTTGCAAACATATGGAATCATAGTTATAGTCTAACATTTATATCAGCTTTACTGCTCAAATAATTCAGTCCTTTATGAGTGCAATTTCATAGTCTTTTTTTGTATGAAAAATCTGATTAAAAACAAAATGGAGCTTGCTCCTGACTAGACAGAAGGAGAACAGATGCATTTCTAGTGTTTGTGTCAGGAAAGAATATTCTTTGGTTAATGACTGCTGGCTGCTAAAAGTTAACAGAAATTACAATTTTGTAAATAAAAATATTTCTTTTTATTATTAAGGATATGCTTTGCTCACAGTTTTAGATTAATGTTACCCACTAAACAATCTGCATTAAAAGGTGCCTTATCTCAAACCAAACAATTTATCTGGCTAACTCAGTATTGCCTACTTTGTTACTAGTAGTTCTTTTGTGACTTGAGAACTGTTTTTGTTTGTCAACTGCTATTGGAATCTTTTAACTACAGATGCCAACAAAGGATGTCCTTTATCACTGAAACATGATTATTCAATTTCTAGACTCCTAATTTCATGATAAGGCACCTGTAGGGTAACTATATCTACCAGGTGCTGCTCATAATAAGATGGGGGGAACAAAAGGCAGAAGTTATAATTTTTTGATAATGGAGTTAACATGATTAGATGGAGCATCAGAAGCTATCCAATCCAATCCATCTGGTCTAAGGATGAACGATTTGTAATATCCTTCTTTGTATATCCAATTTACTTAGGAACAGATCGAAATCTTATTTTCTTTCGAATGGAGTATATGTTAGATACAACTAAAGAACTGCTTCACTCCATGAGAAAAATGTATACAAAGTTATTGAGATGCTGAAGAGATCCAGTAAATAGAATAAAGCCACTTTTACAACCTCTGAATTCAAGTATCATAATCCTTGATTACAAAGTCATGTTCAAGTGTTATATCTCCAAATATGGTGTCATTATTATAATAATGGTGATTATAATAATTTTAAATAATGGTAATTTAAAATAAAAATAATCATATAGTATTATTTAGATGATAAATAAATAAATGAGACTAATTTTAATTTATTTCCAGAGATAAATATAAAAGCAATATCTATCTATCTTAGGCAGTATTGCTTTTTTAACCCAAGCCTGCTTGTTCTTCAGATTGTGACAGAGATTGATGGACTGTTACTAGGAATTAAAGGCTTTTTTTAGTCTTTAATAAATTCAATATAAACATTTAAAAAATAAAAAATAAAAAAAATAAAATAAAAATGTCCATTCTTTAGTTTCTTCCATTAACATCCATTTTGGATGCTGCCTGATTTATTCCTAGCTAAATCCAATTGAATTCACTAATCTTTATTTCCAACCACAGGATTGCTTTGACTATAGATTCAAAACAGCACCCCCCCTTAAATATACAGAATATTTGGGGTAAATTAATTTTTATAGGATTCTGTTTTTCCTTACATGGAGATGCCTAAATTTATGTTTCTTTCACCCAGTTTTGTCTGACACAGAGTTTCCTGCTAGGCAGAAAAGACATTAAAGCAGGATGTTGCGAGCTATTAATTATATTGGCATATAGTTGGTAAATTAAAGGTCACATAGAAATAACAACAAAAATGAGAACTGGGAAAAAAAATCCCTCAGGATAATCTTTAGATTAAAAATTCAGATTTTAAAGCTAAAAATCCTACAGAATGGTCTTAGACAAACCACTCCAGCCATCAGCCAAAGTTGAAAAACATTCCAGAAGAAGGCAATGGAAAACCATTTCTACACTGTGACCCAAACTACATGCAGATGCATGTGAAGTTATCAGGAGCCAAACGTGACCCAAAGGACATTTCATATTCTCCCACTGGTTCCTGAACTCACTTCATTGACTGAGGAGACAGAGTTCAAAGACCTCAGTAAATTAAATTCATTGCACAGCTCATTTACCACATTTTCTATCAAAGAGCATCAGTGCCAGTAACAAAGGCAACATAAACTGAACAATGGCGCATTTGAAAAATGAAGATATGCAAATGTTATAGCTGTTGCATTCAATAAAGATCATTGGATGATAAAGTTTGGTTTATAGCAATGGACTGATGTTTCTGTTAATAATAAATGAAAGCCACAGGAAAGCTTTACTCCTGGAAGTCATGCTGACCAATATGGCTAATGGAGATTTTATGTGGTCATCAATGTAAATGTTTTAGCATTCCAAGTTCTTACTTTGATGCCCATCATTGTACATTAAAAAAAGTACATTATAGGAAGCAAAAACAAAGGATTTCTCCACAGTAGAGATAACGCCAGTCAAGAGTTGTAGCTGAATATTTTATAATCTTAAGATCAAACCTCAGTTCAGTTTTAGACTAGCAGGGTAGCCTGAGACATTTCATTTTACTCAAGTCTATTTTACACATTTATAAAACAGAATAAATATTTCCCATTAATGAGAAAATTAGGGCAAGCTGTTTCAGTGCCATTTTTCAAGGGACTTGAAAAGAGTTACATTATATTTTGATCATTTGCATATGAAATGAGGCACACAAGGTCATATGAAAAGAACCCAGTACTAAAAATATCATATAGATGTGACTTATCAATTATCCATGGCCCAAATATCTTGAAGAACATTCCAGATATTGAACTTAAAGAGGAAATGGGAGGAGTGGCCCAAGTCATTTTTTCCTTCTGGGAACAAAAGACAAAATGGCACCCTTTTGGACTTTCAAAAGCCAATTGGACTGATAGTTGTACCTTCAGGATTGCTGAATGGATAAAGTTCTGCACCATTTCTTACACAGTAGGATAGTTTAAGAGACCCAATTTTTTTGAGTCTGAGACAAATAGCTCCTGTTCCATTTATTTTTGGTCACCTGAATCCAAGACCTTACTCAACTTTATGGTGGGTTCAACCATGGTAAACGAGGTGAAGAAAAGCATGCATGTATAACACAGTAGAAAAGTAAGAAAACTTTTTGTTTCATATCAGTATACTCTGTAAATTGCAAGATCTTTTCAATTTATTCAGAGAAGAATTAATTTCTCTGTCAGTCTCATCTCCATTTGGCTCAATTTACTGACAAAGATGTATCAGAAATACAAGTAATTAAGCTTGACATACTCAAGAAATGTAGCAAAAGTTCATAATTAAGGGTAAGCATCCTTGAAATAATCAGGAAGTGTCATTATTTGGGCACTAGATTGAAATGTAGTAATGTGAAGGGTACTATTCATGGCAAAGCATCGATACTACATTCTCCCTGGCTTAGCTACTGATCTTTTCCTCTTGAAATTTATTGAGCCAGCTCATTAAAACATGTAAATTTGCTGGGCTTCGTTCCCTTACATTAAGCCAGCAGGGTTACATATACAATATACTGTAGAGTCTGAGTTATAGAACAGGCAGTGAATGTGATACTTTCTGGATTTTTTTTTCAATACATACAGATGTCCAATATCCATTTTAACTTTTCTGCTTCATTATGAAATAAGAGCTTAAAATAAGGACTTTTTTTTTTGCTAACCATTGATTGCTTAAATTGTCTTCAGCATCATTCAGTGAGCTATATTAATAGAGAATTTTGGGGAAAATCTAATTACAATTGCACTGTTAAACAGTTTTCTGAAATGTGAAGGATAAGTGTAAAAATGTTTCCTACTCTAAAAGGAATGTGTTTTTTTAAACAGCATTACTCGAAGCAGCATAAATCAGAGCAACTTTTATTTTAAGCTGATGTGTTCAGGCTGTTTTTAGAAAACACCTTCCCAATTTCCAAACTTACTGAGCTTCAGGTTATGGATACGTGCTCCAAAATGTTCCTATATTACATGTAATATTTTTATTTTTATCAGGAGATGAGTCATTTACAGCAATTTCCTTACCCTTTAGAAATTCTAAATGGGATATATGGGAATTATCTAGGTCAGAATCTAGGAATGCTAAAAGGTTTTTTTTCCAGCTGGTTTGATGCCATAATATTAATTGCATAGGTTGAAAACGGGAGCTACTGTAAATTACATATTTACCCAAGTGCAAATTCATGCCTTTTGTTACATTATTTCAGTATCAGATTTATTATTGTAGACACAGTCTAGAAAACGCTAGTGTAAAAAGGTATTATATACTGATGACATTAGTTTACTGTTTCTCAATTGGTGTTTCAGTGAGAGGACTTAGATGTTCTGTGAGTACTGATCTTTGAGAGTTAATTTTAGTAGAAACATGGGCTAATTATTTTATCAATGGCCTGTTAATTTGATGCAGCATTTCGGAGAAAAATAAGATAGTGAAATGGTCCCTCCTGTTTTCGTTTTACTGATTCATGTCAACAGGTTCTCTTGGGCTTCAGTAGTAACTGTGGAAGAAAGCGGGTGTGCCAAGGAACAGATCTAAGTTTTTTGAGGGGCAAAAGGAAGGACAGCTTTTGTTAACTGCTTAACCTTTATTAACAATCAGTGTTTCCCTATTCAGGACATGTCATCTTGTGGGAAAAAGAAATATTCCCTTTGTGGGACCAAAGAAAATGAAACATCGTCAGTTCCTCTCATCTCGTTCTCCTTCCTGAGTCCTTCATAGAGCTATGGCAGTGCAGAAACTACGTCGTGCTAGTCATAACCTTGTGGCAAAGGCCACACCATGTGCTTCTATAGCATCAACCGGAAACTAAGAATCAGAGACGCTTCAACCCCAACTTCTCTCCTGCTAATAGAGATAGGTGCCATCTCTATCACTTCTTTTTCTTTGAGAAGCAGAAGACTTGAAGAGAGTTTTTAATTCATTTTGACTGATGATATCACAAAACCTGCTTCATTCAGACATAGGATTGCAAACTGTGGCTACCTAGTTTTTTAAGCAACCAGAACTAGAAATGTCCAGATTTAGGTGGGGAAGGCAAAGAACATCAACAGTTGGATTAATGTACAAAGGGTCAGAGGGCAGAGGTCTGTGTGACTGTGTTTAATATTACATCTATTAAGACATAATACTAGAACAGCAGACTGTTTCTTATCACTATATGTTTTGGGGAAAGCCTTTTTGCTACATTCATGGCAATTCTGGCAGTTTCCATCGGCAGGGACAAAAAAAATTATATTCTGTTTAAATAAATTGGAAAAATAATTACTTTCTTAAAAGTAATTTTTCTTTAAAAGAAAAAAAAGTAAAGATACAAAGAAAAGAGCAAGGATGTACTTCATTTTTTTTCTGTGTGCAATTCATTTATTTGCAGGACTACCTAGATTGTTTCTGCTGGTCTCACCAGTTCATTCACAGTGGGGGCCCAGGAAATCTGCAACTGCTGCCCTTTGGGCCTTTGGAAATAAGCCCAATATCTATCAAACCTGAGGACATTTCAAAAGTCCTAGAAGGGTTGGTTGTTTTTTTTGACCCAAAGTCTAGAATTTGAGTGGTAGCTGGGAAATTCTGGGAATTGAAGCCCACAAATTGCCAAAGTTGAACACCCCTGTGTTAGATCATCCTTAAATGTAATTAATGCTGTTGTTGTTGCTAATTGCTTTGGCTATCTTTGTGGTTTTAATCTTGCTCTTTGTCCCTGCTGTACTGCACTGTAATGAGTACACATATGCATTTATTCACACTTTGCAATTTGTTGAGGCTCCAATTACATGCAGAGTTATTTTTCGCCCCCTCACCATTTTGCCCTTCACTGATTTTCAGGGGACAGCTTATGGACATATAGCACCTCTTTTAAAAAAAAATGCCAGAAGGACAGGCAACTGTTCTCAAAAGCAGCTGAATGAGGATTTTTAGGGAGATGCAACCCATCACAAGCTAACCTTTACAGACTCCATTGCCCATAAACTGGGACATTTGTATTTAGCACTTGCTGCTTGATAACACCCTTCCAGTCACAAAGAAATCTCTTCCCCATTAGTATTCCCATCTAATTTATTCCTAAAGCTATGTAAACTAGCAGTTTATCTGGCCACTTTATATAATGACATGACAAGAAATCATTAAACACACAGACCACAAGACATACTAGTGATGTTACAGTGTTATAACTAAACCTGCTTTCCTGTTTCTCTTCCCCATCACCTGTAAGATGTCACTGATTTGTACTGTGCCCACTGCCATGACAGTCATTTACATAGTACTCTCCAGGCTGGTCTACGTGCCAGGCTGAAATATATTTTTTAAAAATGAAACAAAATCTATCACTTTCTCGGCTCAGGGATAATAAACTTATTAATTGTCCAAAATGGCTAGTTGATGACCTATATACGCCAGAAAGATATCTCTGCATTTGAATGCTATTCCTCCAAAAAAGAATTTTGCTTCACTGCTTGAAACAGTTGATTTTGAAATGCTGAGAAATAGCCCTTATCCTTCTAGGCCTATTAGAACCAGGGAAAGTTACCAGGAAGATGTCTAAAATGAGTAAGATTTTTTGTAATATAGCCAGAAATGATTCAGACACATCCTAACGGCCATGTAGTTATTACTAAAAAAAACCCACACCAATAACCCCAAAAATAAAACAAAAACAAAACCCCTAAGGAAATGGATGTCCATAAAAGAAAAAAACCTATGTGCATAAATTAAACCATATGGTATTATAATCTCTCTCTCTTACACACATGCACACACATAAATAAAGAGTTAAAATTAATTACTATAATTTAAAAAGAATTCAGTATTATAGCAGGGAAGACTGTGACCAGCTCACAAAGGCCTGGGATTCAGTTTGATGCTTAGTTGCCGTTGGAAACAACTTCAAAGCTTCCATTCTACCTTCTTATAGTTCTTTATTTTTTAAACTGGGCTCAGACCACCCCAATAAATAAATGAATGATAACTTCAAAGAGATGATTGTCTTCTGACAATCCTTGAGTTATTCTAGTAATAACAGCATGAAAGATTTGATAGATAAAAGGGTGTCAACAGTAAAGTCCAGGAAAACAAAACAACACAAAAAGAAGGTTGTGCTGTTTAAAAGATCTAATCTTCTCATCTACAAAGAACCTAATCAAATAAGAAAGAATCTATGTAGCACTTCTGGAAGAGCTAATTGACAAATAACAATAAGTTACCAGATTTCCTTTTCTAAAGTATCTGGATGTATTGAAGGATAAAGAAGGTTAAGGGGAAACAATTAATATTAAAAAAAATCTTCCAGAAAAAAAAATCTTTCTTCTAGTGCCCTAGTTTTGAAGGCTCAGCGATGTCAGATTTGGAACACTTTTCTCCAATACTCTGGAGTCTGGTTTTATAGCTATGGTTCTCACATGGAATCTATAGTACTATATAGAGAATATACTTAACACTGCAACCTGAAAAAAATGTCTGTGGTAGCCAGTAAATCCCACTGAGTACTGAAATTTATGGAATTCGCAAAATGAACTTGGCCAGAGAATTCTAGTCCTTTCATATAACTAATTACAGAGAAATTTGGACCTGATGGAAATAGATTTAATTTTCTCATCTATGAGATAGCTTTACAACAATGTTGAGGAAACAAAACATCAACTTCTTGAGAATATAACAGTCTGTGGAATCCAGTATTAACTCACTGTTTTATTCTATATATACATTCCATAAATTTGTAATGCAAGAAAGCCACGGAATCTGCAGTTCTGACTCCTCCTGAATTTATGATTATAGGTAAAATTTAGTACTGGCTATTGCTATGGAGAGACAGATCATAAGACAGTTTTATCTATTTTTCAGATTCATTGTTCAATATGAACCAAAAAAAAAAACCTACTACCAAGCAAAAACACACACACACAAAACCCCTCCTGTGCCACAAGGAGAACATTGATTTTCTGTTTATGATATATTAGGTAAGGGAATACCATTCTTTACTTGTCTGAAAATTGCTTATTTTTTTGCTATATTTAGTTCAATGAGTCACTATTGACCTCCAGTTTGTATTGTCATAAGAATGCTTTAATTTAAAACTGCATGGTACAGGAATTTTTTATTATTTTAATATATCTCATCATATGATAATGCATTAACCTTCTGTATAGGACCACAAATGAAAATGTATCTGTGGAATGAAGAACTGATGGCTCCACCACCATGATCTATCTTCCTCCCTCCCTCCCTCCCTCCCTCCCTCCCTTCCCTCCCTCCCTCCTTCCTTCCTTCCTTCCTTCCTTCCTTCCTTCCTTCCTTCCTTCCTTCCTTCCTTCTTTCCTCCCTTCTCTCCCTTCTTTCCTTCCTTCCTTCCTTCCATCCATCCATCCATTCATCCATCTATCACAGATCATTAAAACATAATCTTGAAGTATTAATGCGAACAGCATTTAAACCTCTATTGCATTCTCCACATATATTCATTAATCTTTGCAAAATAGGTGAATCATCTGTCTTAAATACAAATTATTTTTATTGGCAAATACAGTTAATTTAAAATACCAGTGCCTTAGCAAATCGTCTCAATACTGGGGGGGGGGACAAATGGGATACAAAAATATATCCCATCTCAGCATCACACTGACTAGTATCATTAGCATCAACATCATTTCAAAGGATTTTGTGATGTGTATTTTTTGAAATCCTACATAAACTTTCCAATATTGAAATGGAAGGGTCCAATCAAAACTTGAACAGAAGGTGGTCACAGAGAGAAGGCACATATCCAGTTTTCTGTGTTTAATTAAGCATCCTGAATTTGTAACAAGAAGCAATCCATCTTATAACTGTTGATCTAACTGTGCTGTATAAATATTGAAAGTCAATCAGTCTACTGGGTATATAATATGAATGTCAATCAAAGGAAGCTATATTTTCTTGGTTCCCAGCAGGATGACAATGGGTTAGAAAAATTAACATCATTTTACAGATGTTTTTCTCTCTATAAAACAATGACACTTAAAACACATGCTGTGATTCTAAAAAAAGGTAGAGATTAATACCCTTTTCTGTAGAAAATATAGCTGTGCAACATTCGTTTTTTTTCTTTTTCTTTTAAAATGGAGATAAATAGATAGCCGGGGAGGCGGCTGTTCTTACTTTCATGCAGTAACTCTGGACTGGGTTGGGCAACAATCTTTTTCAATGGAAATTAAAAAAAAAAGATAAGATGAGATGAACTTTAGTATCCTTTATATGCCCATTATTGTCCTAAGAAAAAATTGGAGACAGTATTTATCAGTAAATGTATGTAGAAATCAATGTTCCCTCATACTGTAGTCATACAGTCATAGTTCTCTATGAGAGTTATATTGTTTTTGGCTTAATTTACTACACAGTCTTTAAATATATTAGTACAAGTGGCATCATTTTAAAATATAGATTGATTTAAAGCCTGTGTGAAGCTTTGGTTCATATATATGTTTATGTGCCTGAGTGTATTTTTTTAAAAAAGAACAACAACTGACCATGTAATGTTTATGTAATTCACATACCACCTTCCCTGTTGAAAAAAGCCCACAGCAGTGTAAAATATAGTTATGCATCGAGTATACCTATTCAGTATGCAACTAGCAATGCAAAAGCTAAAATCAAACCAAATATGTATATATTAACTTCAGTCAACAACCATCAATTCAGAAAGCATTATACTCCTAGGGCAATATTAACTCATAAACATTTGACGAGAACTGATGATTCGTTTGTTATTGAACACCTGACAGAATTGCTGCCAAATGTACTTCCCATAATAGATAATTTTATAATCAGAGCTTTGCTACTGAGAATGTTCTCTCATGAACTGGACCACCTAACTATGCTCCATACCTTAGTATGAGTGGTGGTTTCTCAGACACCTCAGTTCAGTATTCAGAGTAGGACTGAGATCCATGGTTCTTAGAACTGCCCCCAATCTCATATTTTCAGTGGTGATTAGATGGGAATAGTGACTACCTTAAACCAACAATTTTTTTCAACAGTTATACTGCTTTTCCATAGGAGGATCTTATGCAATCTCGTTGACCAGTCAGACGGACCTTCATCAGGAGTAGCTTCATGGCAATGTGTTACAAGGGCATATCATGACAATCATGATTCCAATAAGCCTTCCCTACAATATTATTAAAAATACAATTAATTAGATCTAGGCTTGTTAATACTGTAAGTGGAAACATTGGAAAAAAGGAAGGCAATTTAATAATGATTAATTAGATTATGGGACATTTTCATAGAAAATCCATTTCTACAGCATTAGGCACCTGGTGCATTTACACCACAGCAATTTTACAAGTGTACTGTTGGAAACGGATTGCATTTTCACCAATGGGAATTTACTGCTGCTCTTCTAGAATTAATTTTCACAGCAGTTTCAAGTATCTCAGGGGAAAATAGAAGCCGAGAAGAAGAAAAAATGTGCCAGGTTTTGCTTCTTATCTAGCACAACTGCCTTTATTTTCTTGAGCAGAAACAGAAGGTTAACATTTTCCATGATTTGCTGTTTAGTTCAGAGAAGATGGGAGTAACTATTCTCATTTGCACGTTAGGAAAAGAAGTATTTTAATTTTCACTCAATATCAATGCATACATCTCTGCATTGTGATACAGTGCCCACTGCACAGAAAGCCCTGGGCCATTATGACCTATTATTTATCTCTGAAGATTAGGATGAAATGTTTTAAAGAAGAGAATGATGAAACCTTCATAATAAGGCAACCTGCAATATGCAAACACTTCAGCAGCTCGATTTGGGTAGCGTTTGATTCTTCCCTTGCTCAATGATTGAAATGTGGAGGCTAATCACTGATTTTCAGTGGGAATATCTGTCACATAAACACAGTCCTCAAAACATGTGTACAATTTCTCTTCATTCATTTAAAATACAGATAAAGAGTGATTTAAAATATCGTCCTAACTTCCCACTCAGGATAACAGCACATTATCACGATGCCATTTTTAGTGTCTCAAAGCCAAAAGAACCATAAAAACAAAATAATAAACAGAGCCCAGGTTTTTAAAAGCATAACTTCTGGCCACAGTGCAAACAGATGAATAAGGAATCTCGCTATGCAATAAGAGCACTTAGCATTTCCAAGTTTGTAACCATTCCTGCCTTATTCAGAACTACAAGACTGGATGAAATATTTATGCTGGAGTAAAGACTGACACATCAGCCCAACAGGTTAACATTTTATCTAAAAAAAAAAAAATACTAAGGGGATCGTAAAGATCTTCCAGTCAAATGTGAAGTGATACAAAAATGAGTAGGACATTCCAAAGACTGCCCTGTAGTGTTAGCAAAGTAGGCAAGCTGAACTGAACTTCTGCATATGAAAGAATGAGCTTTCTTCTTTTGGGACTCTTTCTGCAAGAAATCTAAGGAAAATCATTGTCTGATTTACGCAGGGATGGGAAAAAATTCTTCTTGGCACTGAAACAGGATTTAATTGTAATGTCAATAGCACTTTCAGAGAAGACAGGACTTCCAAACTTATAATTAATTTAGATTTACCTTATTATCACTAATAATCAAGGAGGAAGAGGAGGAGCAGGAGGAGCAGGAGGAGGAGGAGCAGGAGGAGGAGGAGGAGGAGGAGAGAGAGAGAGACAGAGAGAAAACCTCAGTTAGAATTTCCTGGAAATATTACCATTTATCAAACTGATATCAAACTCAAACTGATAAGCATACACTATGTGGCAAACCAAACCAGAAAGTCCGGTGGATTTATTGTACAAGTATATTTCATCTCTTTTAAATCCTTCCACAATAATATAATATTTTATTCTAACAATAAAAGAACACACTCTTTAAATTAATGGTTGGTAGAAAGCATTTGATAATGGTCTGATTATTACATACCAGCTATAGCTGTGTCCGTTAAAAAGCCATTTGGTTAATAACAAGAATACAAATGCTGCTTTTATTACTGTGCCCTGGAAATGAAGGGTTTTTTTTTCTCTTATCACTTTGTTACTGCTAACTTATGATCATTTAGCATGTTGATTTTTTTTTTAAAAAAACTGTCAAATAATCTAATATTAAATACTAGATTTACCAACAATGATAACAAAAATGTAGATGGTTTATCTCTCCAATACCAAATCCTTTCATAAAGTTCAGAAAGCTTTGATTTTAATAGTAGCTCACCCAAGTAAACCTTTTGATCTGGCTCCTGTAGGCACTGGCTGTTACAATATTATTATAGCAGCTCGCACTCCCAGTAATTGTCTGTAGCAGGCTACAAATATTTGGGTAGTTGCAGTGTGTCCTTCAATGAAGTGCAATATTGTTACCCACAATTATGTGCTCCTTCTTACTGATAGCATTAAGAACAATGCCATTGAAAATATCTTCGCTGTACACAGGCATACTCAGATGATAATAATAATAATAATAATAATAATAATAATAATAATAATAATAATAATAATAATAATAATAATAATAATAATAATAATAATAATAATAATAATAGTAAAGTTGGAAGGGACCTTGGAGGTCATCTAGTCCAACCCCCTGCTCAGGCAGGAAACTCTATACCATTTCGGACAAATGGCTGTCCAGTCTCTTCTTAAAAACTTCCAGTGTTGGAGCATTCACCACTTCTGGAGGCAGGCTGTTCCACTGGTTAATTGTTCTAACTGTCAGGAAGTTTCTCCTTAGTTCTAGGTTGCTTCTCTCCTTGATTAGTTTCCACCCGTTGCTTCTTGTCCTGCCTTCAGGTGCCTTGGAAGAAGGCTCGCTCTGAAAATGCTTGCGCTAACCCAGTGTTTTTCAAACTTGGCAACTTTAAAATGTGCGGACTTCAACTCCCAGAATTCCCCAGTCATCATGGGGTATTAAAGTTGCCAGGTTTGGGGAAAAAAACAACAACGTGCTTAAGCTTTCAAGAAGTCACAGTACCTAGTATTTTCGGCAGCAAATTTGGAGTACAATCCCATGATTTACACTCCTGCAGCAGAGCTGAGCAACAAAGAAGTATCCCTGATAGTTCTTTGTTTCTTAGGCTGATGCCCAAGAGTGAAGCTCTCCAAGATAAACGAGCGTGATAGTGGTAACAGTGTTAGTGCTGAAAATGGTTCAGCCTCAATATTAAGGGATATTAGCAATTTTATGCTGCAAGGGTCATCTCACTACTAGCAACTCCCCAAACAGAAACTCTTTTGTACTTATTAAGTCTATTTTTCTTCACAAGGCATGCTGTATAGTTGCCATGGAACTGAAGATACCACATAAAAATGTTTCATTTACTAGTTGTTTTAGGTACAGATTTCGCCTTTTGCACTGTCCCTAGTCAAATTATAGCAAAACTTAATATTTTTATTCAAGAGAAAATTCTGGCCAACCCCTTACCCTCTCACAGTTATGCAGCTGTTCTAAAAATGAAAATATTTGAAGCATGCAAAGCTTTCTTCTTATCACAGCACTGGACCTGTTGGTTCCTGCAAAGACATTAGTTTACCAATGGCCACAGAGGACGCTTGTTCCACTAAGGATTATGACTAAATTCAACCTGTTTAAAAATCAGTGATATGCCCAATAACAGTTGGTACTCAATCACCAATTGTATAAATATATTGCTATGGAAAACTGCTGTTGATGCCTCACAATGGGAGAACAGGAACTTGATACACCCCTGAACATGTTCCATGTGTTCATCGCCATGTAGCCTATAATGATGACTATTAAATGAGAAACATTCTCCTGTCTAGATGCTGTTTTTGCTTACCAAAAAGATTGAAGTCTTGAATGTTAAGCATTGTTCTAAAATACTCAGACTGTCCTGTATAAGCCATATTTATTGTTGAAATAATATCCTAATTGGCTCAATAATCCAAACCCCAACACCTTGTAAAGCAAGAACAACAAGTGCAGAAGAAAAATGAATTTGGGGTTTAAATAAAATACAGGTAATGCATTCTCAACCTTTGCATGTATGCAATTCTATTCAGAATTTTACCACCTATTGCTTTGCTTTTTACAGAGCTTAAGAAGGGGTCATAAAATGTGTTAACATTTGACCAGAAAGATATTTTTAATTCAGCATGTCTGCCTTGACAGTGAAGCATGTATTATTCCTCCTCCACAGCATTTATTCCCATTATAATTGCCCACATATATTAAACTATTTTGCTGACAACGATGAATGAATGTGTGACAGTTTTGTACAAACTAATGCTATAACACCAGCAGTGTTCTTGAGAGAGAGAGAGACAGAGAGAGAGAGAGAGAGAGAGAGAGAGAGAGAGAGAGAGAGAGAGAGA
>NW_015387969.1:249377-280880 GCF_001527695.2 Protobothrops mucrosquamatus | reverse complement strand
CTCACAAGGCAAGATGGGTACATGATCATGCATGGTTTTATAAATGTTCCTGTCAATCTCCTCTCTTCCTTTTGAGCTAAAGCAAGATGTAACCAGTGAAGTAGAGGACAGAGTAATTTTCTCTTACCAGTCCCTTGCATGAGTGGGAAGATTTATTACAGTTTGTGTTATTTGCAAATCCCATGTTACTATTATAATGCCGCATATGTATTTGCACCTTCAGAGTTCTGAGAAAGTTTAGAGATTTATTTATCATAGGCAGCACTGTCCTTCAGTGTGCTGTATTGATAAAGGTTATTCTAACATTTGTAATAGTGAAATATGAGCGCTTGTAAGACGTGAACCTTTGAATTACTTTTAATATTATTTTTGTTTGTCCCAATGGTGAACGTATTGGGCACCAATATTTGAGCTGTAATGCTCAATGTGAAATGGAAAGAAATGTCCATTATTCACTGTGTTTCTCACTGATATTACTGGAAGCCCATAGAGGTCTCCTTTAGGTGTAACTTTATCTATAGAAGAGGGAGTATAAGAATTCAGCCAAACGTGCATTTACCATGAATGCTCAGCCTTTCTTGGCAGCTATCATTCTAATGGCTAGATAGAGTCTCTGAGATAAAACTTTTAGTTGTAATCAAGGAGTCAATTTCTAAAATTGCAAGAAACGTGTCAGTCTTTCCCAAGAGTATATGGCATTCCATAACGTGAGCTAGTACAGCAAACTGAACACAAATTTAAACACCATGAGACCCTCATTGTACATTGCTCAACATAGCAAACATTCCCTACAGGATCGCAGTAGTATGAGGGTCTCTGCAGAGACTGCCTCTTCTCTGTAATATTTCCTTGAATTTGGATCGTTGTGAAGGACAAACAGTCATTCCAAATAGTATTGCAAAGGAAAAATAGCCTTGGTGGAGAGTGCCACACTGCTGCAAGTGCAAGATACATTTTTGCTCCAAATCTTAAAAAAAGCAGAGTCTCCTCTATGTGAAAAGTGACTCCGTTTTTTTTTTAAATGGGGAAAAATAAATGATAGCGGGACTTAATTCCTGCTACTATTTATTCTTCCATGATCTATTGGGATAAATAAATATATAAATAATTAAAAAAAACTAGAAGCAGGAAATGTGGAGAAATTTATGTTGCTACTATAAATGAGAATCATGAACTAGGCTTGGCCCAAAGAATCCCACGCAAGTGAGATGAAGTTTATGCTTTCATATACCAAGCAGTCTTATTCTGAATGCCTTCTGCAGCGGAGCTTATTTCTACCTGTGCTGAGCAAACTCTGAGCATGCAGGAAGAATTAGCCTAAGTATCAAAAAATACATTTGCTTGGCAATTGGATCGCTAGACATTGGCAGTTAGAAATCTGGAGATTTCACATTCCACTGTAGTATCAGCCTAAAATAAAGCCTAAAATCAGCCTAAAATAAAGCCTGCTTCTTCACTGAATAGTAGCAGTTAGTAGTAGATGATATTCTAGCTTAACCGCTTTGTATGCAAAAATAAAAAAATAAAAATCTGAGGATCTTATAAAGGTTTTTATTATGTTCTGCCTCATCCTTAGAAACTTTACAAGGAGATTCAAATGCTTTCTTTTCCATTTGTAATATATGTTTTCCCAACTTTTTTTCCCCTGTCCAAAACTAACCAGGGAGGGGGGCATGTGTTAGAACAACTTTCAAGTACCTTTTCATTGGGAAATATTTGTAGGGAAAGGCAATCACACCATGATTTCTAATGCAAAAAGGCTCACTCCGATGTTGCATATAAAAGAAGAAAAGATTTAACCAAGCTTAAGATTCCAAGGTAATGAAACGTCAAAAACAGAAATAGGTGGAAAAGATAGCCCTACTACAACTACTACTGTTCCATCTTCCCCATCTCCATCTTTTTGGTGTCTGGAGAGCATTTAACTTTTAGAAGAACAATAAAGATCACAATGGGGATTGGAGCGGCAGACAGAATTTCTGTTAAAATGAGGGTGCACTTCACACCTCAAAATAACGGGATCCATTTATCAGTACTTATCATTGATTGATTGATTCATTCTTTGCCCTTTCTCTAATGGCTCTGATAAAGAAAAAATATATATCCATAAACTAACTCACATTTCCTATCGAAATTAAATAACAATAAGAAAACTGGTTAAACATTTGAGTTCTCTCCTGAACGGTAATAAAGAGCTTCTTTTAACAAGTGGTAGTTTGTTTCATAAGATGGTACCCATCATAGTGAAAGCCGAATTGCCCCTGGATTGCAAACCTCTTTCTGGTAAAGCCCACAAGAGATACCCCACTGATACTCTAAGAATACAAAACAGACATTATGAGAATAGGCAGTTGAGTAAGTAGCTTGTCCTAAGCCAATGTTTCTCAAACTTGGGAATTTGAAGATGTGTGGACTTCAACTTCCAGAATTCTCCAGCCAGGATGCTGGCTGTGGAATTGTAGCGATTGAAGTCCACACATCTTCAAGTTCCCAGGGCTAAGAACATTATACAAAGTTTTATGCACCATTGGTGAATGCCATTGTATTGGGTTTGGTAACCAGTCAAGCTGTATTAGCGTGAGACTACTGTAGAATTTCTGTCTTTGAGCCAAATGCAATGTATGGACAATTGTGAAGCTACAGGAAAGGAGTGCGGCCTTGGATTTATTTATTCATGCAATCTACAGTCCAAAGAGCAGAAGCCCATCACTGAGCTATAAGAAAGGATAAGATCAAGGAAAGAAGATGACAAATAAAAACAAATTATTTGTAAAGCTGCTGTTAAACTCTTCAGTCCAGAACTGGACTGAAAAACACAACAGCATCATTGTAATACTTGCCTTCCCTTTTAAAGGCAGTTTTTCTTTGTACTATTCATTAAAAATAATGCCCAAGATCATGTCATATAATGAAATACAATTAAACTTTATAGATCTAAATTTGTTTCAGTAGGCCCATCAGTTGCACGAGTTCAAACTAATAGTGGATTTTTACAAGTATAGAGTGGTTTGCCTTGTAATTATCGCAAGGGAGCGCTTTTCCTAAGCTCCAATTTGAATGACTATTGGTTTAATTCATCAGAAGCCCCTATTATTGCATTTCAGGTAAAGCATTAAGTTATTACTCATACACAATGCAGAGCTTGAAACAAACTGAATAGAGAGAAACAAAATTACTCTGATTCTAATGAAAGAAACAGCAGCATTTTTTTTTCCTGTGGTTACACTAATGGAATCCTATGGGAAGCCAAAATGAATTCATATACCACTATTCCTGTTTGATATAATTAACAAATGTATCCACTGGTGTGATTAACCTTAATGCAATAAAAAACACTAAATGTATTTATTCAATGTATTTAATATGGTTAGTGCAGCAACACATTAAAAAGCCACTCATATTAAGCCACTTATATAGCTCTTTCACCTTAGATAGCAATAAAATCAAGCAAAAAGAAATATGGTGAATTTTATCCACCAGATTATGCCTCAGCACTTTATCCTATTGCCAGTTCATTAATCCATTCTGGCTAAAGCAACTACTTCCATTGAATAGCTTCATAGAGTTGATACATTTAAGAATCTACTTCTTAATGCTAAATCTCCATTAACATTTCTTAATGATGCTCATTAAAAAAAATCAAAATAAAGCCAAAGCAGTTTAATGGAAATCATTGTTGGTTTCAGTAGGGAAGAAAAGTTCAAAGAAGCAGAGCAAATGTGTTTATTTGTATAGGAAATAAAAGCTCCATATAAGACATTCAAACTTTGCTATTACATACACTAAGTCCTGGAGCTTCCTTTGGGGGAAAGAGGCCTTAGAAATCCAGACATTTGGAAATCTTGCAGCTTTGGGAGCATAGAACTACTTTAGAAACTGACCAAATTCATGAGACTGCTAAAATTTTTAAATCTCACCAAGGGATTTCACAAGATCTCAAGTCACTTTAAGGAAATGACAAAGCCACAGACATTTTTGCAGCCAACAAATGGTCTATTGGCCACTGCTTTTGAAGCTTGCCCTTCTGGAAATTTCTGAATCTGCATTTGATCACTGCATTTCTCCATGTATGCAGAACAATGCTAGATTATTTCAGACACGGTCATGCAATAATTGTTAGGTTTTCCTAGCAATTGTTAGATTTTACCTGGCTTAAATGAAGACATTTAAAACAAGGAACCTAAGATATTTTAAAAGCTTTTAAATGTAATAGTTGATGAAATATTAAGTAACTGGCATAGGTCCTCTTTGTTCTTTGCACTCTCTCTCCCCTCTCATACACACACACATACACACACACAAGAAATACATAAATGTGAATAAAATCCCTTAATAATATATCTTATTTACATAATTACCTAAAATGTATTAATTTAAAATCTGTGCATTAAAAGCTTACTGTATATTGAGTGTAAACTTGGCAAACTTTCTAAGCTGAGAAATAAGGCAAGCTGTATAGATTAAAAAGAATGGCAACAGATTAAAGAGCGCTATCTCATGATACTATAAAAAGGGTAAGAAAGCAGTGGGAGAGCACAAAGTATATATAAATATTACTATTACCAAGAAGTGTTAGCTCCTCTTGGTTGCAAAGCAATAACAGTGTAGAGCTCCTAAAATAGGTGTTGCTATGACAAACATATATGTTCAATGCCATAAATCTCAGTTTGTACTCTTTACGGTTTCTCTTCTAAAGATCAGAGTTAACTATACTACTCCAGTATTCTGATCATTTAACAGAGCTCAGTGGCAAAGAATACAAGACACAAAAATGACACTTTCCTAATCAATCCACTGCTACAATGGACCAAGAAGTTTCAGTTAACTTGTGAAATAGATATAAAGGTACAATCCTAAAATGTGAATTTATTTAGTTGTATTAATTAAAAAACATAACTAAAAGTGATATATGGTAAATATAAAAAATAAAAAGCAGTATTTTAACAATAGCAAACACCAATGATTACCATGCAAACACTGCCCAAAGAGGTCATCTCAGTTCAGCTTAGTACAGCTGAAGTCACGATTCCAGTCAGTTATAGCAATACTAATGCCATTTCCTAGGTGGTTACTTATGATTAATTACTGCTTTTTAAAAACAATCTTAAACTGTTCACCCATTGTTGGGATGCCAGAGCTGGACTGCAAAACCTGAATACTCATCAGATGTAAACAAAGCATTAAATATATCTTTTTGTTACCATTTTTGGGGGGGTCCTCCAGATTTTTGCATTTCAAATCCAACCATTTCATCCTATTGTCAACTATGCTATTGCTAAATTTAGTAATTTTTTCATTTTAAACTGAAGTTTCACTTGTAAAACTCACTTTAATGCAGAGTAAAATGGATAAGCTGATGTTACAACTTGGTGTTTCTTCCCCACATACTGAAAAAAACCCCACACCACAGGTAAATTTCCTACTTTATTTCTAGAGAAAATTTTATGTCAAAAATGACATAACTTTTACTAAATTCAACTTAATGGGTTTCTGTGAAGTTGAAGTTAACTCAATCACTGAGGCAAATTTGGTAACAAATTAGATAATCTTTCCATGATATGTTGGCTTATTTTTGCAAGTTGTGTAACCTTCCAAGTGAGTTTGAAGACCACTAACTTGTAACTAGCCAAACCTAGCAGTCTTGGTTAGACCCATAAAAAAAACCTATAATGTATTTGTCTTAAGAGGTTTTATGTTTCCTTTCTTTCCATTCTTGTACTATAGATTAAGGATTCTTTTCTCTCTTCAGAATGCAGAAATAGGTTGGACATTTCCAATTTCCTGCCTTCGCTCATTACAGTTAATGCCAATAGATTCAGCTGCATATTAATAAGCAAAATTTTAAGATGGCTCTCTGAAATAGGTTGTCACTTTCATGAGATTGGAACAGTTGCTCCACCTGCTCTTTCGCTGTAGTATTTTCCTGTCGCAAAACACAATTACCCCTGAACCAAATATATACCAACTCATAATTTGTCCTGTGTTTGTGTGCCTTCAAATCAGTGTTGACTCCTGGCAATGGCCTGGATCAGTTTTCACGGCAAGATTTCAGAAGTGGTTTGCCACTGCCTGTTTCCTAGGGCTGAGTGGCTGGCCAATGGTCACCTAGCTGGCTTTGTGCCTCAGGCAGGATTAGAACTCATAGTCTCCTGGTTTCTTGTCTGATGCCTTACTATTACATAATGGTTTACAGTGAAACAATAAAATCAGACAGGATGAGAGAGGCCCATTGAAAATGTGACATCAGATATGTGGGAAATGTCTTACCCCCTAGAAGTGGTGACATTCTACTAAATGGGTTCAGGTAAAAACATTTTAGATTGGGTTTTTTTATCTCACCTTCATTATTTTTTATAAATAACACAAGGTGGCAAACCTACCTAATATTCTTTCTTTCTCCTCCTATTTTTAGTACCACAACAACCCTGTGAGGTGAGTTGGGACTCAGCCAGTTTTTTTATGCCTTAAGCTGGCACTAGAATTCACAGACTCCCAGTTTCTAGCCTGGTGCATTAATCACTAGACCAAACTGGCTCGTAAACATTGGGAGCATCTTTTCAGTATTTCTAACAATTTGCTTTCTTTTTAATAAAATTTGGCCCAAATATTATCTGGCTTAGTTCCTTATGTTTGTTTTGCAGCAGGATAATACTAATTAATATCCTACTGAATAATAGTTAAGATACTATTGTGCTCCAAATTTTCTGAACCTGGAGGATGATAGCTAAGAGATTATGGAAGTTAAAGAATTGGAAAAGATGTGTTTGGTTTGGTTTTATTCAAAGAAATATCTGGTTATTAGCCAGATAATAAGATTGATTGTTGCAGTATTTTGGTAAATAGGCTTCACAAATGAAGCACAATTGTCATGGTACTGTCGGGAAAGAAAAAAAATTGGCTTCTGGGAAATTAGGCTCTATCAAATGCCTATATTTTAATCTGAGCAGTGCCTTGATGTCAACCCTGATCTACAAATATTCTCCTTTATTATTAGTACTAAATTTTAATCTTTCCTATGAATTCCATCATTAATTGACCTTGTAACTTAAAGTAGCAGATTTCAAGGGAGGAGGAATGTAATATAATAACTTTATTGTCACTTTGAATGTACACCAATCAGCACACATCAAAATATACCGTTTCTTCTTATAGTTCAGTGGCTACATCTAGTCATCAGAAAAAAAACAACCATAAAAGTGACACAAAAATGAAGGAGGAAATAGAAGCGGGAAGTAAGCTTTACGAGTACCAACCATATCTATAAAGCTAGTATAATGGATATGATGGTACGAAAAATTCCCGTATTGCTCATTTTTGGAAGGATATATTTACATCATTTTAATTTTTTATTGTGAGCATAACAAAAGAGAAGAAAAAGTACAATGTAGTGTCTATTCTCTGGGGTGAATCTAATCTGAAACAAAGTTCCAAGTAAGCCAAAGGATCTCATTACCGAGATGTTGAGAGGAAGAAAGCCAGCAACTGATCCATTCTCAGCCCAAAACTAGATGCATGCTTGTCAAATGCTACAACAAAAAACATACATTGAGCTGAGCAGGAAAGTAAGTGATCCTAGCAGAGCAATTTGTTTTGCTTCTGTTGAAAGATGCTCTCTAGATATCACTTCTCACAGAAATCTCAGGTTTTACTTACATATTTGAATGCAGTGTACCTCCAACCTTATTCTAATATAAAAATTATTTTTCCCCATCCTGTTTTTGTAGCTTTCTCAGAGCATGGCTTAACATAGTCAAATCCATCTTACCTCATTTCCCTGCCTCTTGATTCTTCTTGCCACTCTTTGATTTGTGCTGACAGTAAATGCTATTAACCCTCTTGAATGTCATTGGGTAGAGCTCTGAAAGCCTCTCCAGAAAATTAACAAAGCCAGTCAAATTATATAAACTCCCACAAATCACTCCAAACGGAGCACGTACAAAAGACAAGAAATGTTTCTGCTTCTGGCTTCACTACTGCTAGTCCTGCCATGCTTCTATGTAGTGCATAGAAACCACCAGTGGCTTTTAAAGAATATGTTTATTGGCAAGAAAAAGAAAAGCTCATGGAAAGAAACAACGAAAGAAGCTATTGTTTTGCTTTTCCTGAGTCTTCAACATAGAACTGGGCCAGGGATAATAGGAATACAAATTTATTAGTCTGTATTCAGGAACTGCCACGTGATTCTCAACAGGCAACAATAGCACATCTCACTACTGAAATGATGGAAATTCATAAAGAGCTCAGTTTTTATGCGATGTAGTTTTGTGAAGGAGAGCAGTTTTACGTTTATAGCACTATTAACTGTGGGTTGATGAGTTTTCCCCCTAATATACTGTGCATTATTTTGTCCTAGGCATATAAAAATGTTTACGCAGGATTATACAGATGAGGTGTGAGAAAGAGAACAAGTCAGTATGTCCTATCTGGAGTTGAAACTGTGTGGATGGTTATAAAATGGTCCTACCTTGGATATTTGTGTTCATCAAAAGTAAAGCTAAAATAATGATGCATGTTTCCTAAAAGCAAACAAAAAAACACTTCCCAGGATCAAGCGTCTTGTATTATACATCAGATCAGATACAGGTTAGGTACAATAATATATTCTAATTTGGAGGTTGTAATATTTAAGATGAGTACAATACTTTGTAAAATATATAAATCCAGACAGATGTCCAGTAATATGGAGCTCCAGACTCAAAACTAAATTTTCATGGGATCTACAGTTATGCTATAACATCCAAATTTAAATACATGACATTTAGGTAATGTCACATTTTTATAAACGTCCATTAATAAGTACATGATTTCATTGCAGACGTTCTCTGGCTCATCTTTACCAATTAAAAGTAGTTTGAGCAGGGAAACATCACAGGAAACACGTATGAAGCTAGTTCTTCCTACTCTTCCTATTGTTTCTTAGTTGGCACAAGGTAAGTAGGTCAATAGTTGCTATCACTCAACAAATAATTTGCTTTGCTGCCCATGCAATAGATTTCCTCAAGATATTCTCTGCACAAACTTCTTCAAACTCTATTCACTATGAATAGTTCAATCGTTTTGTCTTAGTAAAATACATTTTGAGTATTGAATTTCATCCATCCTTAGAAAGATAAGAGCACTGTTGGATGAATCCAAAGTTGTCAGTAGTATATCCTGCTCTTTCCCACAGTGGCCAACTAGGAGCAGTCAATTTCTCTTCCCTCTTTATACCATTCTTAACTTTCTTGTCACTGCCTGATATAAATCACATTTCAGTGCCACTATGTCCAATTTGAATGACAGTATATAAATCACACACTGACCCCATTGACTTCTAAGGATTCAAAACAGGAAATAATCACAGCTTCAACAGTTGCAAGTCTATTGCCCTTAATCAGTATTTTTAATAGTAGCACTGATATGCCATAAGGTTCATAAGATGTGCTTAATCACTCAATAACAGCTGGAAGTATTGGACCCAATTTTCATTCTGAGTTACATACTAAAATTGGTATATGGGTCTACTCTTAGAAGAAAATATTCCTTTACTTGATTTTTTTTTCTAGTATAAAGATCAGATCTATTGTAGAAAAGACAGTTATCTAAGATCACTGCACCAGAAACAAAAGCTGTACTTGAGCCCTTACGTCTTTAAATTCAAACTTAAGTTTCATTTAGAGATTTTCTTGGAGCTCATTAAGAACAATTTATAATTTTAACTACTAAATATTTAAGAACACTTTCCTTTTTTAAAAAAAAATCAGGTTGTGTGAAATTTTAATTCCTGCTTAATTTTTAATCTGAGACTTGACATGGATAAAGAAATTTTAAAAAAAACCCTGCTCTTCAGCAAAGATGCAAAGATGTCAATTTCATATAATGGGGCTGGTGAGTCTGCCTGCCAACCCATAATTATTAGCAAAGGCATGTCAGCTTTTGATTTTTTTTTTCTAAAGATTTTTAAAGCTGAAGGTTACATTGCAATATTTTCAAATTACCCCCTTTCTTTGTCTTCTGTGATACACTGTGGATGTTATTACAAGAAAATGCGATCACCTTCCTTTAAATGATGTCAAATGATTTTTTGTTTTGAGTCTTTTTCTTTAATTAACAAGGTATTGAATATGAGTTATATTTGTAGGGTGTTTTTAAAACATCCCCAAGACACTTTTTTCTCATAATATATTGCTTTTGATTTCTAAGAATTTTAATTTTAGATACGACTATCTTGGTCGTAGGTGAGCAACCCACGACTCTTCAAAAATGGTTAAACTTCCAGTACTTACCATCCCTGACACCAGTGAATGGGGCAAACAGTAGATAAAATGAGTAAGTGTGGAAGGGTTACAGGTTGTTCAATAGGTTATTCTATAAGTTGCTTCATTGTTGCCTTTCTCAACCTCATTTCAAACTCTTATACTGGGAAATTCTTTTTATTCACTCCAAAATCAGGGGAAACCACAGAAATCCCATCCGATATTCAATATTCAATACAGAAATCAGTATTGAAGTTCTGGAATGTTTGTCTAGATTCCACTTGAATACTTTTATTGGAAGGAAGTCTAATGTGCATTTTTTTTTTTGGTCTCATGAATTTCACATCAGGCACTATGAAGGTAATGATACCTTTTATATCAGCCTCGAATCAATAACAGTATGTTTTAGACAATTAGCTACGTGTGAAATATTGGGGCGTATATTTTACTTGTAATTTACGCACAATAGAGATGTTCATTGCATCATATTTGAAAGACAGTGTTTGCCTTGTATGTGGTATAGGCAGATTCAGTAGTCTAGCATGTGAGAAATTTCATGGAGTCTGTATTAAAATAACAATAAATAACAGTCTACCAAAAGATTTCATTGTGCGTTGGGGAAATCAAACTCTTTACTCTAGATCACGGGTGTCAAACTCGCCACATCATGTGACGTGTTGCTACGTATCACAACTTTTTTTGCATTGCCGGATCTGGGGTGGGTGCGGTCTCCGTATGATGCAACCGGCCCATGGTCTGGCAGTTTGACACCCATGCTCTAGATGATCCTTGTATGGTACGAAGGAGTTTCTGTCATTTTTTTAAAAAAAATAATTGTTTTTATTTTAATAAGAATTTGGGATTTTCATATACAATGCAGCTTTTCTGAAGGTGCGTCTATTTATGCTTTATGTCTGCTGTAGTTTCAAGTACATTACTTTGGCCCCCATCCTCTTTCTCCTACCAATTCACTGTTGTTTGTCTGATTAAGGGAAGATAATAATTGCAAGCTTCATTCATAGGATAATGAGTAATGTACTCTTTGTGCAATTTCCAAAGGCTTCACATTAAACTGAAGATGTATTTTCAAGGACTTATTAGGAAATGCTCACAAAAGGTAAAAGCAAGCTAGTAGTTAATTGTGGGAGAGAATAAGCCTTTTTGAGCTTTTAAGAAGCTCACGGTAAATACCAGTTACATACAAGCTTTTGGTCAAAAAGTACAAGTAAAAGAAAACAAAGCATCCAATAGATCAGGGATGTGCAACTCCCATTAGTTCAATGACCATGGGTTGTATTTTAGGTGGGAGAACAAAAGTTCTAAAATATGAAATGCATGTTTTAAAATTCTAAAAGGCTGCCGGTATTGGTTTGTTATGAAAACTCTCCTTAAACCATAAAAACATAAAAAAAAGAGTAGGATTTTTTTTTTTGGCTGAGGCCATAAGGGATATGTGTTCTGAGAGCATACAATAGAGTTTGCTTACACATGTCCCTTTTTTGAATATTGAAATAAATGGAGCACAATTGTATGTCCCATTATGAAAAGAAATAAAACAGTCAAAATGAAGCATCAACAGAATATGATACACGGGCCATTTTTGAAAACAAAAATTGTGCTATTGTCATCACATATGCGACAAACAAATTGGGAAGGGGAAATAGTAGTATTCAATTATGTCCATCACAATGTCAAAATATCTAAAAGAAGAAGGCATAGTATGTTTCATAAGACTTTCAGTTAATAAACCTCCAAAGTAGCTTTTCTTTGTTAGGGAGGAGGAAAATGAATTTATTGAATCTAATGTATATGTCTGAAATTCCATATTGTAGCTGAGGTTGTATTATTCAGACATGTACATATAACTTATTCAATGATTGCCCCTTTTGAATTGTGCCTGTAGAGCAAAAATCAATATTAAAACCCTAGATTTTTTTAAAGGGAACTTTCATTTTTATGAGTTCAAGGTGAGTTTGAAGGAGATATTGCTACTTTAAAGTATCATCTTTAATCTTGTTACATACACAATTGAAGAGTCCGACCTTGCTCCAACTGAAATTAATAAAACTTTAACTATTGACTCAAGAGTACATTACAGGATGTCAGGCTGTACTAATATAATTGAAACTATATTGAATATTTATTCTCCAAAGGCCATAGAATCAATGTTTTTGTTTTGGTTACCTTCTGCCCCTCATCAGATTATCATAAAATCAACTTTGTGTTGAGTCGTAGGGCAACAAAGCAAAGAATACCACATTTCAAGGCATCTATCTATTACATAAACTATGTACTTTGTATTTAAAGTTCACATTAAAAAAGTTGTAAAGAGCAGATACTTTTTGCTGGGTTTAAAAAAAAAATTCAGAAAAGTACTAGGTGGAAATATATGTTTTTTTGTGATCTTAAATAAAATTGCTTTGCTCAAACTCTTATCAGTTTGGGAAGGATACGTCCTTCTCACCCCCCAAAAAAATCTTAGAGGTATGGCAACAATGGGAAATCCGCCTTAAGCAATGCAATATTCTACCTTGGTAAAGAGTCACAGTGAAGCTAATCTGTCTTGATAGACTTTCCAGCTTAGGAATAGTGGCTTCTTTGTGTGTGCCATATGTGCACAGCAGCCATGGATATTGAACATAGCAATATGGCTCTGGCTAGAAGAAAGGCTGCACATGACAGAGACCATTCAAAGTGATGCATCACACAACTCTCCATCAGAGTAGAGTAAATCTCTCCTTCAGTGATCTGCACACTCTTAAATATACAGTACTAGGCTTGAAAGACAGCATAGTTGATGTTATTGACATTTTAAAATATCTATACACAAAATGCAAAGATCAAAGGTGAAGTTTAGCTCAAATAATGCTTGTTCTCTCATGAGATTTCCTAGACAAGCTTCATGTGCAATGGTCTTCCTATCTGAATAGCACGTGGGATGAAGACTACTAATTTTAATGACCCACAAGATGCGACATCAAGGCAGGTGAGTAGATTAGCTTCAGCGTTGATGTCATACTTGACATCCTCAAGAACTCTGGAAAAGCTCATTCTGATTCCTACTCTATTTCTCTTTTTTCCTAGCCCAGCACCGAGTGCCTGATGTGACCATCAATTTAATTGACCATTGTGTCTCTTAATGCAGTGAGCAATGTCTGAACAATTATGCTATTTCAGTCTGGAAGGCTAGGGGCCAGCAATTCAGAAATCCCTCCCCCCCAACTGCCATTTGCCTAAGCTTCTTTGCCTTCCAGACTGCTCACTCTGTTCCTCTTCAGTGCCTTTCCTTTCCAAACAGCGAGGTCAACACAAGTACCTTCCTTCAGCTTAGAAAAGAATTTCATCATGTGATAGAACTGAACAGCCAGGGCTGCTCTCAAATGGTTCTGAAGACAATGGGAAAAATCAAGATGTTATGGCCAGATTGCTGCACTGCTTTATGTGTTCTTGTGGAGGCTATGAAACTTCAGCAGGTACACTTCCAAAAATGATTTTAACCATTTATTATTTTTCATAAGAGATCTTTTCTCCTTCCCGCATACTTAGACAACCTCAAAATGCCTAGCCACCAGAGGACCTTTATTCTGGGACAATGTCAAGCTCTCCCCTCAGCTGTCCTTGAAGGCCCAGGAAGATTCCTTACCAGGAAAAACAATGCCCCTGTGAGCCTTGACACACAGAAACAACAGAGCATGTGCTTCTCCATTGCCTGTACAACAGAGACATTCGTAGTAGTCTCATCTTACTGTTACTGCATAAATACCCAGGGTGCATAGGACAATTTTATATCTGCTTGCTGCTCTCAGATATTAATCTTGCTACAACTCATAATGTTGTCAAGTTCTGTGCAGCAGCACCTAAGACTGTCAGTTGATGACCTGGGCTATAGACTAGTTTTAATGAGCATCTAGATTATCTTTCTAGACTGCTCTATATTATGACTTAGTCTGCTATATACTTACGTTTATGCTCCCTTACACAAATTTAATCCTCCTAACCCTTCTTTTAGATTCCTTTTAGACTTCTATATACAACATTTTGTTTTATATCTTTTAGATTTTTATTATATTTTAGCCTTTGATGTACTTGCTATGCTTTTTAATTGAATGTACCCCTTCCTCCTTATGCTGGTCTTTGACCATAAAGATTTGAATTGATTCTCTCTTCCTCAGGCTAAAGAAACTAAAAAGCTATTTTTGACTCCAACAGCACACAAAGAAGTATATGCCAGTTCATTGACATTTGTTTTTCTTCTAAATAAATAAAGAAAGAAAAGAAAAATCTGATATATCTTGTACACTGTTGTTACATTAGGAGCAATAATAACCAGAATAATGAAAAGAATGATCATACAACATTTTAGGCAATTTATGCTATGGTCAAGACTGGAAATATTAGTGATTGCATTATAAATTTTATTTTAGATGCAATCTGAAAGCTCACAGTGAATATCAGATTTCACATACTGAATTTAAAAAATACAAATATCAGTGTGGGTTTGGGTAATGCCTAATATAGATTTTAGTGAGAAGAGAAAGTAAATGCAAAATTTTAATTCTTTCCCTTTTATTTCAAGGGAAACCTCACTTTTCATGAGAAACATTACAGATAAATAGCTTATAGGATTACTGTCACATCTCTTGCTTACCAGTTAGTATTGCCAAATGAATAGTCCTAATTTATGACAAATTGCCAGAAAAATGTTTAAATTTGCATGTGAAAATTCAGTTTCAGAAATCAGCTTCAGGTATGATACGAATGTGCGGCTCACAATGAATTTTTAATTTTGTTTAAAGAATTTCTAATCTTGTCTTACTGACAGTTGAAGAAGCTGCTCATTCAAAAAATATTACTAAGTTTTAAATGAACTATCACTTACCCATCTTCCTAGCATTCACCCATCCATGGTTGAAGCAATGCAATGCCTGTCTAAATTACTATCATTTGGCACAAGATTCTATAATTTCTAGTGGGAAAATCACAACATACAGAGGTATTTCCTAATCTTACCCAATTCTCCACTATAAACCTTAGGATGCTCTTTGAATTTTAGGCATCGGAACATCAGCATCACATTTTACAAGTAATCCAATGTGATTACGGAAGATAATGTTGAATGTTATTTCATTATTTGGTTCTCTTCTAGGGTAAGTTGCATGTTAGGGGATTACTGTTAAAACTCAGATAGTAAATTTCAAAGTATAGGCACGTAATTCATCTCTTTTATCCAAAATAGTGCATGTGTTCTACTGCATTCTACATACAGTTAGCATTATGTTATTTACTTGCAGTAATAGATATAAAATTCTGTTCAGACAGTCCAGAAGTTAATATAAATGTAATTAATGCAACAGAATTTCTTTTGTAGATTGTACACAACTCTCAGGGCTGTGACCACCCCACACAAGAGGTGAATTACCTGAAATAAAAGTAGCATTCTTTTCAAATATATACTTCACACCTGTAGAATATAAATATATGCTCAGATAAAAGGCAACGTTTTTGTGCTACAGCTGTTCCTTGGAGCGAAGTCAACATTCAGAAATTCAGCCTGAGGAGAGTCACAAACAAGAAAATCCTTCAAGTTCTTCTAAGAGAAGATCACACCTATGATCTTTTATAGAAATTACTATAACCTAGGTTTTTTTTCTGTACAGCATGTAAGTAACCTATAAAAGAAAAACATGCTTTTTTCCCGCTTTATTTTTTTTAACTCTTAAAAGAAATAAAAACACAAGGAAAGTAGGGCAGTAAAAACTGCTAATTGCAGCATTACATTTCAAAACTATAGCTTAAACTAAGGAATAACATTAGATGCCTATATATTTTTAAAATGTATGTTTATATACATTTTAATTATTCTACTTTTGTACAATATGAAGCCTGTATTTATGACTTCATTTGAAGCAAATTGGAGAGACAGCTTTGATTCTTTCCTTTGTCAGACAAATTAGGAGAATTCTAATTACTTGGATCAACCCCCCCAGGGCTGATGTGGTTCCCATCTTCAAGAAAGAAAGAAAAAACGGACCCAGGAAACTACAAACCAATCAGTTTAACATCAAACGAAGTTATAACTAGTAGCCAGCACAGGTTTGTTAAAAACAGATCATGCCAAATCAATCTTATTTCATTCTTCGACAAAGTGACTAAACTAATAGACCAGTGAAATACTGTGGATGTAGTATACTTAGACTTCAGTAAGGCATTTGATAAAGTAGACCACAACCCACAACTCCTTAGTAAGCTAGAAAAAGGTGGAATAGACATCATCACCACCAGATGGATCTGTAGCTGGCTGGCAAACAGTACTCAACGAGTAGTCCTCAACGGCACTACATCCACATGGCGAGAAGTAAGCAGTGGGGTACCACAAGGTTCCATCTTAGTCCCAGTACTCTTCAATATCTTCATCGATATCTTTATCAGGTACATGCAGAAAAACTCATTGGGATTAAAACAGAACTACCTGTTGTCCTTTTGATTCTCATCCAGATATTCTTTTTCATCCAGACAGGCATGAAAGACTCTTTCCATTTATGTGACAAAGACTCATAGTTTTTATAGTCAAATATGCTCTGCAATCAAAAGATGTCCAATTCTGTTCTAAACCTACTTAAGTTGGAGAAGACCTTCTACCATAGTGAAACAATGTGGTATTCTCCTGGTACTTTGGGCTGAATATGCTTCTTACCATTGGTTATATTGACTGGGCTAGAGAGAGGTTTCCAGAGAAGAAGATTGCCTCCCTATCCTTGTTCAATTGAGGCCTTGGTGTGTTCTCTATTCAGCTATGTTGTCTGACTTATTTTTAAACTTTCTGTGGTTTTCAATATTTGTCTACTTGATTAACTGTGTCTCAATATTCTCTTATGCAAATATCTCTCTGCCAATCTTCAGTGAATGTGTCAGCTATGTTTGGTATACATGTGCGTGTGTTTAAATTCTAAAATCCACATAGCTGGCTTTGCAAGCTTATTTTCCAGATCATTGAAAACAACAGGAGATACATATTTTTTGACAGACATTGACTAAAGCAGCTTAGAATAAAGAGGCATTTTGGTTTCTGAGAAAATCTGTCTAAAGGAGTCATTGACCACATTTTCCACAAGTAGTTCTTAGGGAGTTTATCAGGGCCCAAAATCTGCATAATGCATTTTGCTTTTGCTATGGAGAGTATAGGACAGAAAAGTCAATTGAATAGATTTGATTTAGATATAAAATATAATTTAAAAGTCCCATTTTTTTTAAAGGAATAGGATCGTTTTTAAGGCACATTCCTAGAAAGTACATATATCTTATGGCAATTATTTGGGTGTGTTCATGTTACACATATTAGCAAGTGCCCCTACAACACTTGCTAAGATGTTTGTATATTTTTGTTGCTAAATCATATGGGCAAATGTAGTAAATGTCACCGACCACTTCAGTTGGGCCATAGCATTCCCTGCATGATCGTTCCCTCCCTTTACTTGTTGTCTTTGTTCATTTAGCCTAGTGGTTTACACTTATAGTCAAAAACTCCAAGATTGCAGGAAGAGGATGGTCACACTATCTGCTATATGGACCTTTCATTTGGAGATAATAGGAACTTAATCTGGAACTGTCTACATTCAAAACACATGCCAGCCTACTGAGTTCATGGTCCTATCACTATCTCGGCTAAGCATAGCTCCAAAAAATAAAAATAAAAACCCACGTAAATGATAACAGGGACATTTATATTTATTTAGATTTCAGCTGCATCTGATACGTTCCTATATTTCCATACAGTGTGTTTTTAAGCAATATTAATGTGCTCGTATTAAAATAAAGCAGAACATTTGCAAACAAAAAACAAAAACAGGACCAGAGATTATGAATTCAAAATCATCTTAGGGATGGCAAGGTTTCCATAGCACGGCATCCTCCTACAAGGATGGAAGTACAACTCTAAATGACTACACTGCCTGGGAATTACAGCAGCTGTTGAAGTCCAATCTAGCAGTCAGCCCATTAAGAGAGGCTAATCCCACAAACATGACTGGAATTTTCTGGTTGCCAAATCCAGTCAATGTGCCACAGTCATTAAAAAAACAAAGTGTACATCAAGCCCTCACAGTTCTGATTTTCAGGCTCTATGAACTACAAAGTAACCTTTACTTCATTTATTCTGACAGCTGTTTTTGTTAATGTTTAAAGATTGTCATCTGCCTTGCAAGATGGTTCAGACAGGAAGCAAGGTCAGATGAATAATTCTATTTTATTGTAAGGTTACGTTATCTGAATCTTGCAAGTCTGAAAGTAAACTTCTCTCCTTTCACCTTCAGCCCAAGAAACTAGGGAGGACACCTTTTGAGAGTGTCACTCCTCCATTCCTTTTGCAAGCTAAACTAGCTCTTATCCCATGGCTCCCCTGGCTGTGGCTCTTCCCCCCTGTCTCCCAAGCTCATTCCAATCTATAAATACATATTCATAGTAGTAGAAGGTGGAAATAATCGAATCAATTTGTTTATCATCCATGCTTCTAATATGTGTAATATTAATTTTACTCTTTAGTTTAAGTTGCTGTGCCAAGCACACAGGAGAGCAAGCCTCTTGAATTGAGTGGGATTTACTTCTGTATAGATGGGCATTGGACTGTGTTCTTTACCCTTAAAGCTATATTCCCACTTAGTGGATGGACTACTCCCCTTGCTAGACAAGCACAGAATTGCATTGTTAGCATCAGAACATATTGGTCACATTCATTGTCTAATTCAGAGGTCCCCAACCTTTTGGGCACCAGGGACCGGTTCTGTGGAGAGAGGTTTTTCTCTGCGGACCGGAGGGAGCGTGATTTTGTGTGCTGCCTGCATCCCATGGATGGGGCTTTGCCTGTTTGTGTGGACCAGTTGCTGGCATGCCACGGCCCGGTATCGATCCATGGACCGGAGGTTGGGGACCCCTAGTCTGAATGACGGCTACATTACAGAAGGCAACATCTTACATATGAAATAAATTGAGTGGAAATTCATCACCTGCTCTGCATATCCAATCCTAACGAGGAAGAGCACCCCAGTTCTTTGAAAGAGTTGTTATGGAAAGTGCAAGAGTGGGTCTTTTCAAATGGTCAGTGAAGCTATTTTGTTTGTCTCATGTGGAAATAGCTAAAAGCAGCTTTTGAAGCAACTGTGAGATCATGGGGAAAAAAATGAGGTGGTTTCAACTCTTAAAAATAGTGCTTTGTAAGTGCTCCTTCATATCTCTTTCAAAAGATTAGCATAGCCCTAGTGATGCAAACTCTGTCTTCAAAAACCAACCCTCTGCAGACGTTTTGGAAAAGGTACACGCACAGATCATAAAATTGCTTTTGTCCAACAACTGTAATTTGAATGTCTTCCCTCATCTCTCTCCCTCTCATCAGTTTCTAATAAAGCTAATAATGTCACCATCCTATTTTCTCTTTTCCAGCTTTTGGCCCTGCGCTGCAAAGGATTCAATTGTTTTGCGGCAGAGGCATTCCATATTAGACAGACAAGAAGCATTTAGAAAAGATAAAAGAAGGATGTCTTGTTTAAGGAAGATGAAGAGAAGCAGTTGTGCTCAGGATGTATACAAAGTGATCACCAATGGATTTTTTTTTTTTTTTTTTACAAATGTAACTGAAATAAATTTACCTTATTTCCATACTCACAGTATTTCTTTTAATAGCTACAGGATAAATCCTGCTATGGTGTACACCAGGCTGAACAACAAATCAAGCCCATCTGTATGTCGTAGTCCAATAGGTAGTTGGCAACCTTCTTGCTTCTGGAGTCCAGGACTGGCATTACAGCCATAAGATTTGTTGGCATCCAGTGGTGAGCTGTCAGATATGGGTTAGTGGAGTACATCCCCTTTGACGGGTTATGTTTGGACTGACAGAGTTTATACCATCCAATTATCTAATAGCAAGCATGATCAAAGTGAAAGCTTTGCCACTTCTTCCGGATGGAATCCATCACTCTACTTAATCAAATCAAAGGCAAAAATGTCACCAGATGCAAAAAGATTTGGACTGCAACATTAATCATGTTCTTACAAAACATTTGCCTGCCCACCTGGAATATCAGGCTTGGGTTCTACTACCATGGCTTTGAAATTTCTGACACAGTCTGCTTGGTGAAATAATACTTGAAATTACCAAATGCTCCTTTGGGGTAAAAACATTTCCCCCCCCAAACAAACAAACAAACAATCCTTCCACTGCAAGTTATGAAATATGGACTATTTTCCTCAGACTGGTAAAAAATGGTCCAGTCCCTGAAAGTAAGTGCATACTAAACTTTAAGGCATTTTTATCCATGTATATTCATATTTTGGTATACACAATCTTAAGTGCACACAGTTTTGTGGGGTATATGGGTATTTTGGTCAGCATAATGTTAAATACTGATTTTGAAAATGTTCAGAGAAAAGAAAGCACAATACTTTAGACTGCAATGCTATACCGACTTACCTAGATATAAGTCTTACTGAATTCAGGAGGGCTTATTCCAGTGTAAATATGAATAGCATTGCACAGTTAGTGATGCCGCTTTCAGGACATCTGTATCTGAAACAAACTGTAATTTAAAACAATATGAAGAACAAAAAAGAATGACTTCAACTGAATTTTCATAGCAATTTCCCAGTTAAGCTATTTTAAAAAATGACAATTCATATTACATATATTAAGACATCCTTAATTCCAATCAGCACCACTCAGTTTCTCTGTATGTTAATCTGGTAACAATACAATTGTAATTAATTGCCTTGTTTTAGCTGAAAGATTGTCACAATTCAAAACTTGGGACACTTTTTGTATAATAAGTCTTTAGTTACATTTCTTGGATCTAATCCAATCCGTGTAGGAATATACAGTGTATATATGTATGTGTATATATATATATATATACACATACATACATATTCATATTCATATTCATTCCACAACTGGGAGAAATATAATAGTGGTTGATTAAAAATCTAAACAGCAATGATATTGATTAGATGACCACAGATTCATGTAAGAAACAGAAACAAACATACTCCACAATTTAAGAACTAATAAACTCTGTAAAATGTTATTGTAATTTGAACAACCAACACAATCCACATCAAGTCCCATTAAATCCCAAATTGTACAGTGATCATATAAAAAAGGCTTACTAGAGAAATCTGGAACTTGTGTGTGTGGGGGGACAATCCTGTCAATATGCAGACACCTGCTATTAAAAAAATGATTACTGGAACAATTCAGTGCAAAATTATGTGTGTGTCTGTCTTGATAGGATTAGACCGAACATGTTTTTGCAAAGGTGCCTTTTGCAAGGCAAATCCTGAAAGTATTTATTGAACTAGTCCAAATTTGATAATAAATACTTACAGAATCAAACCCAGTTTTATACATACAATTGTTTCCCCTACACAATCAGGAAGTGGTTTTCTACGATGTTTTCCCCCCCTACAACCAGGGGTTTAATGTTTTAAAAAGAAAACACTCAACAATTGCAAGTGAACATTCAGAGGCTGGGCTAAACATTGAGCTAATATATTCCAACTGCTGTTGTGGTGGGAATTCCCTACAAACAAAAACATTACTAATCCTTTTATCACAGGTATTTTCATGTTCAGTAATAAGAAAAATAAGATCACCCTGTTTGCTGCAGGAATCAGCAGCCTCCGTGTGCTGGGGGAGGAATAAGAAAGCAGTTAACTTGACCATAGAATTTGGATAAACAAATCTATTAAAGCAGCTCTCTACGGATGTGAAAAGGAATGTTGGGTTCTCTATTTGTGACATAGCTTTGAACTGTTTCTTTTTCCTTAAGAGAGCACTGACAGAAGATTCTGCAGTATTGCTCCGTTCTTCTGTGAAATGCATTCTAGAACTTTAAAGCTGCAATACAAGGGAAATTAAAGAGAATGGCTCTAGTCTAGGCATTTAAAGGTACAGGGAGCACAGCACATTTGATAAACTCATATCCTGTTCTTGGTTTATATGGTTTATACGTAACATTTTGTAGGGGATACATGAATAGGCTTTTAGATCTATTACGCAGCAACACAGAAAACATTGCCTGCACTCTTTACTCTAATAGGTTTGAATGTCTGGGCAGACAAATGTCAGAATATTGCATTAAACCAATTCAATCAAGCTTTTCTAGTTTAAAAAAACACACCCCTTTTTAACAACAGTTGATTATCAGCAGAACAAAAGAGAAAATACAGACTGCTCCACTGAATGGTGATAGCCATAATATGAGAATGCCTCCACTTCTGCCTGGCAGAAATCTAGATGACTAGATGGCAGCAAAGAGTTAGCATGTCTGCACCTGTTTGCTGCCATCTAGTGGGCATCTGGATTTTTATAGTCCAGCTCTGGAGGCTGTAATTATTTAACATTCATAATATGGATATTCCTGTTCTTAAGAATCATCTGTTAGTTGCAATGGATTCCCTTCTTAGTCTAATAATATTTTATTTATGGATTAAAAGAGCAGACTATTGAATGGTATAATATGTTTTAAACCTGGCAGACAAGTGAACAGATTGTGATGGTTCCCCAAACAATGTTATTTGGGGAATTTTAAAAAAGGCTGAATTTGTACTCAGTTCAGTAAATTTCCTTTTTGTCCAGCTTTGATAGACTTAAGAATAGATACCCTAGTCATTTATTTTTAAAGTCACAATTACAATTTATAAGGGTCGAGACCTGGTAGCTTTTCTGTAGACCTCTGAGATATTGCTAAATTGTGTTTTGCTTTTGAGATCTTTTTGCCTAAGAAACAACACTTTATCTAACAATGAGTCATTTTATTGCACTTGGTTATAAATGTCTCAGCAACTTCAATTAAGGAAACAAGCTGTTATCATTCATCCTGAACCAGGCAAAAGACAGGGGAAAAAGGAAACTGCCCTCATTCAAGTAGCCAAGAGTAATTTTCTCCCTGTACAGCATGTCAGAGTCCAAATAGAAGTCTATGCATTTGCTGAAGTATCCAGTTATTCTACATCAGAATATTGTTTGAATTTTTAAAATCTTTTGTTAATTTGCCACACGGCATGTCAAACACATATAATACTATAAATTTGCAGTTTCTCCTTTTTTTCTTCTGCTTAAAGATGATCTGTTTGGAACGACAAGTTCCTTACTAGATTGTGTAGACTGACATTTAACTTAAGAGTGGCTAATCTGAATTGTTCTCCTTTTGAGAAAAGGAGACTTGTTCTCCTTATGGGGAGAAAATACAACGTCATACTAAGACAAAGGTAGAGAATCAACACTATGGCAACCAGATATGTAGCACATAACATTTGGAAAAAAAATACTGACCTCTTATAAGTTGCATTTAAGAAAAAATATAAATGAGAGAAAAGTTCTTTTAGGCACCCATTTTACGTTTTGTAAGTTCTAAATATGCATGTTCGAGAATGACATATCATCTTCCCTACATTGTATGGCATATAGGTAATCCAGCATTTACATGACCTCTCTCTGCTACCTACACATAAGACAGTGAAGATAATGGCACAGTTACTGCAAACGTGAGGAAATTCTTCAGCCACATGTTTATGTAGGAAACAGTTATTTCTTATCTAAGCAAAGTAACTTTAAGAAAATGTTTGAGTACCAATGGTACGTTAACACATTCCTATGTGTCATCTGTGCCCTGTGATTGGAATAGAGGTTATTCCTGATGTCTGTGCCCATCAATGTATATTATCGTAAAAACATGTAGGGTTTCAAAAGAAGGTTTCAAATCCTTCTGACCATTCAAATGATTTAGGTTTTCTCATTACTAGACATTGCGCAGGTAGAACAATTCTGAAATGCAAATGTTGACATTACTTCTGAACATTGAGTAAAATAAAGGAATTCTTACTTTCTTTGCAGTCTTTTAAAAATCATGACACAGTATGAACAAAAAAAGGGGCTACATTCATAAAGAAGCCTCTGAAATATCTGCTGTTTTTAACAGATTTAGAAGGGA
This sequence comes from Protobothrops mucrosquamatus, assembly GCF_001527695.2. Lineage (NCBI taxonomy): Eukaryota > Metazoa > Chordata > Lepidosauria > Squamata > Viperidae > Protobothrops > Protobothrops mucrosquamatus. The sequence goes on along the minus strand of NW_015387969.1, from coordinate 256,669 downwards.
AAAAAAACCCACTTCCAGTACCATCTATTTACTCTGTCTGCTTCTGTGCTCAGTGTTTGAATAGTTCCTTTCCCCACTGGTACAGCCGAATAGCACCTTTGTTCTTAATAAGAGATTCAGTACCCTTGAACTTAGCATCTACCAAAATATATATATGTATATATATATATATTTATATAATCTCCCATCCGAGAGGAAGAGAAAAGCAGTATCTTATGAAGGCACACCCATGCTGAACAGACAAGAAAATCAAAATCAAAGCATAACTGCCCAGGGCAGTCATATTACAAAGCTCATTCTTGAAATCTGAGTGTCATGCTAGAAGAAAATCTAGATATGTGTTCTAGTTTGAAGAGATGAATCAAAGCCAATGTTATTTAGCCTTTTTCTGTAAAAAAAAAAAAGATTCTGTGTCAATATAGAGAGAATCTTATTTAAAGAGGGAAATGAATGCTTGTATTGCAGCCTTAAAGATCACATTTTTAACTGCAATTATTTGGGTTCTTTTTATGTAAACTATTGCCTGCACTTTGGCAGACCATGACTGAATGCTTTTGAATCGTTGTAGATTACAAACATGAACTCACAATTAATATCCTCTAAAAATAATTTCACATCTTTCAAAAAGAAAAAGAGAGAAAGGAAAAGAAAAAGGACAATGTGTACTTCTTCACAAGGTAATGCAGCTAATAAAAAAGAGAGTAGAATTAAAGTATTTACATAATGAGCAATTCTACAGAAGGCGATCATTCCCAAATAAGCACTGCTGATTATATCCCACGACGTGTTTTTTTTTTTAACCAACTCTACCAGATTGGATCCAGTCATCAGCACTTTCAAATAATCCTTAAAAGCTTTCCACGGTTCTTTACATTTATTGTAGAACGATGTTCTTCAGGTACATTATGCTGGTGTAAGAGGACAGTGTCAACACAAGGTACCAGCAGGACAAGAAAACTTCTGTGCCCCCAGTGATCCCAAGCTGGGTTGTACTTGGAGCTGGAAAGAGAAGAAAACAGAGTAGTTACAGACTGATGTTGTTTCACTATCACTTATTCATTATTTTATTTACTAGAGGATATATTTTTTTAAAAAAAATCTGCATGTTAGGATGAGTTCATAAACAGGTTTTAAAAATAGTAACCATGTGCTACACAAGCTGAAGAGAGAGAGAGAAAAATGAATGGGAAAAATGTATATTTCTGGAAAGCTAAAGTTATCCATGGAATTGCTGTTCTTAGCAAGGTTTATTATAAGTCTATATGCATTTAATTAAAACTCCTCTTTTTTTGGCTTGGAATTCTTGAAAAGAAATATAAATATGCCTGATAATAATTACCTAGTCAAGTCTGGATCATCTTTTCTGGATAATACATTTTACTGCTCTAATGCAGGAAATCTGGGACCTATATTCTTTAGTAGAATAAAAATGTCTCCATGTAAAAAGCTCATTCACTGCATCACTTTTCCTTCAACCTGATACCATTGTTTATTTTCTACTTACGAAGTAGCTCAGCACAACTAAATAATTAAACATGGTTAAATCAAAAGACTGAGATGTTAGGTTTTTCAGTTCAGCAAGGAGCCCATCCTCCCAAGTGGGATGGCTTTGGAGAAAGCTTGGCCCCAAATTAATGGAGATTAATTATTTTGGCCTTCAGTAACTTTAAATAAACCTCCTCTCAATAAATGAGTGATATTCTTTCAACTAGCTTGAACTCAGGCCATGAAGGTCTTTAAAGCTCAAACCAGTATTCTGTATTTCTTCAGCAAAAACATGCACCCAATGTAATGCTTTTAACACAAAGGAAGGAATACTAGGAAATATTCAGACATGTACAACAAGGTTTCCCCCCCCCCCGTTGTATGTTGTAGCAGAATGTAGTTGACAAAGTTTTCTGAATCATCTGATTTATAGAACTTTGACTTCTCTGAGTTATAATTAACTGATTTGTGAAATGAGAACTCAAACTTTATTCCTTATTATAATGCAACATTAAGTTTTCTGCTTGTATTAGAGGTACACATTACTCTTTATTATAATATATAGATGGCGCAAATACAATTTTTAACATAATAGTGCCATAGTATTCCAACTTATTGAGGAAAATTCAGAATTCAAGGTACCTGAAGAAATAATCTGTCAAGTATAAATAAGAATGTCATCCCAGATGAAAAGTATTTGAAACTTCTTTGGGATTACTTTGTTTCCTTTGCTTAGTCGTTCTTCTCCATTAGAGTTAAATGTAGATTTCAAGAGTTATTTAGTAATCCCTTTTCAAGATATGTATAAAATATAGTTTTGATTGCATGAATAATTTGTCCTCAAGGAAAAACATTTCTATCTCCTTGCAAGGATTGCCACAAGAGTTCCTGGTAATAATTTGTAATGAGCATTTCTTTGCCAGAATTTCTATAAGCTTGGCCTTATGACATGTTGTTATTAGGAAAAAGGAGAACAATTTTTCAGACTTAAGATGGTATGAAGCTGTAGCTGATCAGAATAACAGGGAGGTCTGTTACTGAAAACTGTTGCTCATTACATTTTTTTTAATGAAAGCATCAACCTTTATTTAACTCTCTGAAAGTAATCTGAAAAAGGAACAAAGCATTTTGAGAACATGATTCTTCATTAGACTCCAGGTAACTTGTATTAAAATGGGTTTATTGTTAAAAGTTCTGAACAGTGGTTTATAACAGTGTTGGGGGAGGGAGTTTATTAGTGAATGTAAGGTATAATCCCTATTCAATTTTCTATGACAGGTTATAATGGCACATAATGAAGAGGAAATATATTTATTTTAATATGCTCTGTACCATTATTTCTTGTTATATTATGTTTGAGAAATAGAGAGTGTGTCTTTGTGTGTGAGACAGAACTACCTCAACTTTGTAATCTTCTTGTCAGACCTCTTGTGTAGACGATATGATATGGGCATTTTATTCTTTGGACAAAAACTTATACTGAACCAATGGTTGAACTTTTGCCACATTTTTCAGAATCAGATCATGGTCTTCAAGAAACCCTGAAGCCTGAAAGCCAGCTGGGTAACTTTGGGTTAGTCATTCCCTTACCCCGTTGTTGTGGGAAAAGAAGATATGGGAGTATTACATATACTGCACTGAGTTGTAAAAAATAAAGGTAGGACAAAAATACAATTACAATAATTTTGATCCCTGTGGTGTGTTAGAAAATAAAGGATATAGGCTTCCCCATCTAGTTCAGCTTGCCAAATCGATCTTTTGCATGTGGAATAATAAAAAAATTGCTTTCCAGCCAACAGCACTGAACAATTACTGACACTTGAATAAAACATCTTATTGAAATATATATATTTTAAGCAATCTGGGATCCAAGCAAATCAGAAACTTGTATCTTTTCTCCCTCAGTTAATTAAATATATTAGCCTATCACATAGACACATTCAATTTAGCTTCTTTCTCTAAAGTTTGAATGAATTTTATATCTTTCCACCCATGTAAGTGATATGTTTTGGATTTATCTGCTGGATAAATCTATAAATCTATAAATATCACCTACATTTCTTCAAATTTCCTGAAAATTTATGGTTAGTGCATTTAGCTGTAAGGAACAGTAGAATATGGCAGGTTCCCTGTTCCAATAGACCATGTTTTAGCAAGACTGTTTTCTTGTACTTAAGTTGTTCTTGCATCTGAGTTTATTCTCTGATCACAACTTTTTAGTCACTTCTTTGTCTTCTGAATTGTTATTTGATCTCGACTATTGCCTTTTCTCATAACTTAACCTTTGCTGGTTTGTTTTTGATCTGTAATTGTGAAAGTTTAATACATCTGGATTGAGGCAGGATAGGGAAGGCTGTCATGATTTCTGATTCCCTGCTTAGATGTAAATCTGACAGTAAAGCATATTCAAGAGATTTCTAAGACCACTTCAGCAATCTGGGTGGTGATGAGGCAACGGGGTTTCCAAACTAAGGACTAATCTAAAACACATAAACCAAAATAACATCAACAACCCAAATCACATTGAGAATCCTATAAGTTAAGATCTAATATATGGAGAAATAATGAAATACAAATATATTACTTTTGTGGGGATAAAGATGAGCTTGTAAAATATATTCCTTTGCTTACTAGTTTTGGCTTTTCAGTAGTTGTATGACATCAGGAAACTTTTAAAAAAGTATTGTACATTTTATACATTTTTTTGTTAAATGCAGACGTATAAAGATGATGCAGGATAGAGGAAGAAATAAGCACAATATTGGTATTATTCCATAGGGATTCTTTAAAACTTAAAGTTTGGGCCCAAAATTAGTTGTGGAAGTTATTCCATTGAAATAAGAACAAAGGTAACAGATACTTAGGTCTCCTGAGAAAAAGTGAAGTGTGCAGGAACCTTTAAATTGCAATTTTTCCTTTCACATGGAGGCAAGGTAAACAAGCTATAGATAATTAGGGGAAATATACCAGCAGGAACACCTCGTAAGGAACTCATAAGGAACAATGCATTAAGCATGTTTCCTCTTTTTCTATGGAATCAATAATGGGGGAGGAAACTGCCCACTATGAGCATAGACAGAGCTGCAAAATATCTGTGAGTATGTCTTGTTTCATACAAAGCAGCTAGTTACTGTAAAGCCTGAGATTTATATATTTCTGTGCATTTTCTTTTGTGCTTCAAAGTCAGAGACACACATTAATTAATTCCAGTAAACTCTAAAAGCAAAATGCGGGAGCATAATGTTGCCTTTATCCACATTTTTAAAGGATGGGTTTGGTGGGTTATTGTTAAGTGCTACTGGTTTATAAAATAAGGCTACAATTAAACTGATTGAGCCCCCTGGGTTTCATACAGTTGTTGGTATTCAACTTCCGGAATGAATAACAAACAGTGTCATACAAAATATCCACAACATCCTTCAAGAGTAAAATAAAGATGCAAATCAAAGTCTGACCTCAATTTTGCAAGAAGCCCCAGATATAAAACACTGGCAAAGAAGGTGAATTAAGCAAGGTTGAAGTTGTTGAAGCAAATTAAATAAAATCAAAGTTGTCAAAATAAATTAAGCAATGTGAATTCAATGAAGCAAATTATTAAAAGAGAACATTTTTAAATGGCCCAAGTCAATTTCATCTCATTCTCTGTGAATGAGCACAACCTTTAGATTTTCATCCACAGATCTGAATAACTTTCCACATTTCAACTAAATCTGTGACCTTCCCATAAAGAGGACAATCTGTATTTCAAGTGTGTACATGAGAAATGTATTGACTAGCACAAATATTTCTGAAACTTCACAGGTTATTAAACGACACCTACATGAGTCTATCCAGATAAATGTTCTCTAGGGAAACTAAAAATTGTACGACTGTGCTAAGTGCTTTTGAAAATAGTTAGTGGTTAGTAGTTAGTTAGAGTGTCCCTTTGAAGCTGCTTCATAAACTAATGCAGTCTCCTTTCATGAAGAGTGAGGTATGGCATTTGCATTGCTTTGAATATTTCATTTGATTGGACAAGGGACTAGAAAAAGCAGCCAAGAGAGAAAATGCTAATGTTTATAGTAAACAATGTATGCCATGTTCTAATTCTTCTGGAAAACCAAACTGATTTTAGTTAGTACATAAGCACTAGCTTGTTGGCATTGCATCTGGCTAGCTAGCAAGCAAGAAGTGGTTTAGCAGAACAAGGAACTGAGGTGCAGTTCCTGACTTGGACCTCGGACTGGTGGATGCATATGGAATTTTAAAAACGTAACAAATTACAAAGCACTGATGGACTCCGCTGCTAGCAATAGCAATAGGTCTTATATACCACTCCAGAGTGCTTTACAGCACTCTCGGAGCGGTTTACAATGTCAACATATTGCCCCCAACAACCTGAGCCTTCATTTTACTGACCTTGGAAGGATGGAAGGCTGAGTCAACCTTGAGCCCCATCAGAATCGAACTCCTGGCTGCATTCTAACTATTGTGCTACACTGCTACCTACAGTTCCACTAATTCCAAAAATCTTCCTACTTCTACTGTTTGCTTTTGTTCTTTTTCTAATAATAACTTTGATTGGGGAAAAGTCCTTGATTTCTCTAACACTTGTCCTCATAGATTATATGAAGAAGAGAGTATTTTTGTTCCTCAGTGCTTCCAAAAAAGATTTCCTTTCCTATTCTTCCTGCATATCAAAGGGGAACACAACCAGGCAGTTCAAAATGACAATTGCCACTGATGCACACTTTGAGTAGAAAATAATAATTGAATTTCTCATAGCTGAGGAGATCTCGCCAGCTGACATTCACCCCTGCATGAGGAATGTATACAGACTTCTCCATGTAGTGAATGTTGGATGCATTCTTTGAACACTGAGTTTAAAGCTAGACCTTATGGCAGCCAGCAGGAATAACTATTAACAAAGAGAATGCACAGATCACAACTGAACTGGTCTGCAAAGGCTGATGACCCGCATGACACAATTTGAAAAGAAACCTCTGTATTAGAAGTTTAGTGACTAACTAGCCACTAAAGCCATATGGACAGAAAGCTGTGATGCTAACAAAGAAGCATTGCTCTCTCTCTCAGATCATAAGAATAACGACATCATTCTGGAAAGTATCTATCCATAGTGGGGAAGACTTAAAAAGAAGCAACGTATGTTTTTTGTAAAAATAAAAGCTCAAAAAAAAAGCAGGTGTCTTGGGTGTGACTCTATTATTGTGATGTTTTATGAAGTAGCAATGAGGACTACATCTCATCAAACTTCATGGGATTATTTTTCTTATTAAGATTCGTAGAGGCTTTCACATGCTTTTATGCAGCAAGGAATTTCTCATTAATTTACCACTTAATACTAAATTAAATCTTCATGATGTAAAGCAAAAAAGTGGCACAGTCAAAAGATATAATAAAAACATTCAGAACTCCAATTCTCTCTGTCATTAAAATTAATATTAGTCTTAGAAGTTTCTATCTATCTATCTATCTATCTATCTATCTATCTATCTATCTATCTATCTATCTATCTATCTATCTATCCAGTGCTTTTTTTCTAAAAAAAAAAAAAAAAGATGCCGGAACTCACACACGTCATACAACCTGCCTTGCCTACCATACAAGGTTCTGTTAGATCGCGCAGGCAGTAAGACACGAGTCGAGTGACAGTCAGCTCTTGGTTTATTGGCAAGGCATAAGGTAAATCCGGACTGGTTCTCTGGGCCAGGGGAGCCCTCTTTTATGGGATTCCCCTGGCTTGTAATCACACAATTCCATTGGCTGGCAAGACCCCGTTGCTAGTTAGCCAACCAGCAACGGAGACC
>NW_015387969.1:195603-245751 GCF_001527695.2 Protobothrops mucrosquamatus | reverse complement strand
TCTATCTATCTATCTATCTATCTATCTATCTATCTATCTATCCCAGCTAGCTCATCTATCTTTAGCCTATTTTTCATTAAAATTAATCATAATGTTGAACTTTAGCATAGGAAGTTCCTTCAGTCAGGGTTCTCTTAAAGTTACCAGAGCACAGAACTGCATCCCAATAGACTACTTTCCTTGGAACAATCCTCATAAAAATCAATAAGCTTATATTGAGTTTATTACAAAGCGCAACTAGGCTCCATGTTTACTTTGTAATACTGCATTAATCGCCATTGCAAAGAAAAATACTTTAATGTTTGCTAATTAAAGTCCTTTTTTAAGCTTAGCCAAGTACAAAACACATGAGATATAGTAATATTAATGGGAGAAAAGCAGAAAGGTGCATCACATTTTGTTTTCTTTGTGGTTGTACAGTCCCCTGAGTTGGCAATTTAATTGTGTTTTGAATAGCAGACTTAAATTCAATTCCTCATTCTCCTTGTAAGAGGAAATCAGTGGCACAGCTGTCACCCACTTGACAGTCTTTGCTTCTTATTATGCACAGAGTATGAGATGAACAAAACACAATTTTTACTCCACATGGAGAAGTTTTACCAACTACCTTCCATTTCCAAGAACATAAAATTAGCCCTCAATTAAAAAACTTTTGTTTGTACAAGCAGTACTTTCAATTATAAACCTCAGCAATCAAATGAATTCTTAAAGATGCTAAGCAAGAGAGCAGTGGGGTAGTTTTAAATATTATTTCTGTTGATTACAAAGGAAAATAAAATTAGAAATTGATATGATAAAACCAACTTTTCATTTATATCAAAAATCAACCCAAGAAGATCAAGCACAATGAAGGGTGTTTTTTTTTTTAAATCATATTTAAACAGTTACTCTGTGTAGGAAGGGCAATTGAGATTGTTGTGACTTCTTCCACAAAGATTAAGAGTAAATTACACACATCTACTTTCCTCTGTATGGAGTGGAAGTTTAAAATCACATCTAATTGTAAAAACACAAAGGCACCAAATTCTACCATTTATCCTTTGTTTGTTTTTAAATTGTGCTATTTAGGAAGGATAGTTTCAAGTAAGCAAATGAAATATTTTCTTTGAAGATGTTTTGTGCTGCAACATCAGATAAGTCTAATGCAGCAGGAAGAAAAATAAGCTGCAGTTACTTGGAATGTACAACTTTCTGTTATGTCACCATCCTGTTACACTAACAGCATTATTTTATCTTAGAATTTGTGAGCTGCAAGTTGAGTTTATTGCCTGAACTGGAAAACACAAATCTTCAAAACAAAAAGAAATCAGCAATCCATTTTATCTCTGAATTTAACAAAGTTCTCTGGGTATGCTAAGGAATGTTCAAGTCAAGCATTTGAGGCTATATTTGTAATATAATATGCATGCATTATGTAGTGTGATAGCAGATGGATATATGCTGTATTGCTATCTCTTTGTTAACAAGGTCTATCACAGCTGGATGGTGCAATTGCACTGATAGAAAACAAAAGATTAAGAGGTTTCATTTTTTTTGTGTGAATTCCATTATGAGATGACTTGCTTTGTACTGTGTCAGTTAATCTTGATATTAATTCCCTTCATACATGAACATACAGAAGTAATTTATATCTTCAATGAAGCCAAATCAAAATAAATGTTAAAGTTATTTAATTCATTCAGTTTCTATAGTGGCCCATCTTAGGCGTGAGTCTGGGTGGTGAACAATTATAAAACAATTACAAAGAATTATATTACAAATTAAATATATAAGGCAGCCAAGAAAAAAAGTACCATCATAGACCATAACCAGGAAACAGGGTTGTTTTGAAATACTTGAAATAAAAATAAGAATATTTTAAAAATTCAAAAATCTGACAATTGCCTGCCACTGAAAAGTTGAGCTTTATTACGAAGACTGCTTGTATGAATCTGGGCCCATCAAAGCTCTTAGCCTAAAAATTTCCTACTAATTAAATAGGGTCTATTTTCTTGGACTGGATTGCTTCCAACTAATATAGAATGATGTTCACAGATGTGCTGTATGTAGATAAGTTTTAATTTTTTTATCAAATTCTACAGATTTTATCATATCCTACAGGAATAGTTTCTCAACTGTTTTGAGTATAGTACTACAGATATCCACAGAGTTCCTCTTTTTCTAGGAATAAAAATGACAGCAAAAACATTTGATAAATCCAGCAATGCATCTACTGGTTGTGATTTGCAACTATATTTTAAATAGAAAAGTTCAATGAACGAGTAATAGTATGAATATTGTGGTTTGCCAGGATCAAAATACTTAACTGAATCCTAATTTGCTTGCTCTGATTGGGCTGGTTTTACTAGATAATTCTTCTATCAGCCATTTGCCATATCAAATCCCTATTCCAAAAGATGATTCAGTTCCCAGGCAATGAGGAGGATTTTTTTCATTTATCAAACAGAATTTAGGATCCAAGTCAATGTATTTTTAGTAGATCAAATGTTTTACAATATGTACAAATAGAAATAAACATGGAATTTTATTAGTATGTCCTATGGACACCACAAGAACAAACATAAATAAATAATTACTCTTAATAGCAATCTTTTCATTTATGAAAGAATAACAATTTGAATGTGACAATAGGAACAATCCAGAACACTGAACAATACAATCCACTCTTTCTCTTTTGGGTCCAGCAGGGTCAGGGAAATCCTTACAGTATACATGGAGTATGTCCCAAAGGTGCTTTTTCAAGAGGCAACTGGACTTTCTTGTTTTTCTTTGAAGACATTTAAGTCTAGAACTGAAGAAGCTTCTTGGATGACAAGCAAAACATCTTCAAAGAAAAACAAAAAAGTCCAGTTGCCTCATGAAAAAAGCATCTTTGGGACAACCATGACCTGGATGACTGAGAATCTCTACAGACTTATACATGTAATAGCTTGCAGATAACTACATGGCAGTTTCAGTTATACAGACAGTCCTCAACTTATGACCATTAGTTTAATGACCATTCAAAGTTATGAGAGTGCTGAAAAACGGACTTATACAGTTTTATACAGTTTTTATTTTTGCACTTATGACTGTCACAGTGTTCCCATAGTCTCATGATCAAAATTTGGGCCTTTGGCAATGGACATGTATTTACAACAGTTTGCATTGTCCCGGAGTCACATGATCACCATTTATGACCTTCCAAAGGACCTTCTGACAAGCAAAGTCGATGGGAGAAGCTGATTTCTCTTAATGACATGATTTGCTTAACAACCATGGAGTTGAAGTCCACGAGTCATAAAAGAGCCAAGGTTGACTACCCCTGGTCTAGGGGCTTAGAACAATAACTTTTTCATTCTGTTTTCTGTCTTTTATAACTGTGGGTGGATTCTATGATCAAGTGATTCAAAAGATGCTCATAATACTGATATTATGGATAACAGTAGCATCCTCTTTAGATACATTAACCGAATGTATCACTGCATCCCAAAGCTTAGGCATGCCTGATCAAACTGGATATATCAATGAATCCCAGTAAAACATGAAATGTTTGCAAATTTGAATGTACACAGACTATTTATCCACAATTGTTTACAGATGCAAAATAATAAAACAATGAATACAGTCAGTGCACAAACCTACACATCTCTTTAGTTAGTTCTCTGCAACTTCTTTTGTTAGTAATAGCAGCTTCTAAATGTTTATGGTTGTCAGTCAACAGTTTTTGTATTTTTGCTGCTTGCTTTCATGTCAGCTTATAGCTACTAGTCTTAATGTATCCAATTAGAAAAATGAAATACTATTGTTGCCAATGGCTTAACATACTGAGTATAGTTTTTAAACATTTATATTAGATTCAAAAGTTCGTCCTGATATTATGCACAAGTGTTTTATACCTGGACTCAATGCCTGGAATTTATTTTCCAACTGGTCTATAACTGAACCAGAATCCTATTTTATACTAAGAAAGAAATAATTGTATTGGCATTAAACAAAGCTATTATATTCTAATTCTTACTGCTAAAGCATGAGAGTGTAAACTGCGCCAAGTGTCATGGGCAAAGAATTGTTTAATGGAATATCTTTAGCAAATAGGGCTTGCTATACAAAATAATAAGCTTCAGCCAAATGGGAGTTTGCTGTAGCTGATATTTTCCAGAAATTAATGTAAGGACAAAATATCTAATAATGAGAGATGTCTATTTTATTAATAAAAGCAGTATTCAACAATTAGTGAGGAACCCATGTGGCTTTCAAATTATAATTTTATTTTATTTTATTTATTTAAAACATTTATATAGCTGCCCATCTTTCAACCAACTCTGGTAATTCATTTGGAAGTGATGAAATGCAATAATTATATGTTGTACTCACAAATGCTACTTTACATTATTTATCAAATACACGTAAAGATAAGGAGCATTCTACCTGAATGGAGACTGCTAGCTTTCCTAACAATGTTCTGACATACAAACGAAAAGAAAGTAGAAAATGTGGGTGTTCATATTGGTTAACAGAATACAGAACAAGTCCTAAGTTTTGTAAATGTATAATTACTATGTTTTAAAATAAGACAGTCTCTTAAGAGAGAGAACAACGCCTGAAAGGATTTGGTAACATATTATTTTGTTACATTAAGAATGTAGAATTCTTTTATCCTCAATCATTGGAGCATCCTTTTAATAAAGGCAGATCCCATATAGCAAAGGCATCTGTTTTATTCTTTAGAGGACAATACTTATTATATTGGAAGAAGCAACAATATTATTCTTCATGACTTCCTGGCCAATAGGTTATCACTATATGTAATTTAATTTTTTCATCATGATTCTGTTCATCTATTATGGATGCATTGCCTTGCACATCTGTTTACAAGAAAATCTGTATATATTATTTGTTTTTAGCACTATGGCCTATCTTTTATTTATACTAACATGGATAAGATGGGAGAAAATAACTAAAAATCTATTCTTAAACTAAGTCTACAGATGTCTGAGGGCATTGAACATATCTTTCTTTAGAAAATCAGCACATACTTAATGAAATAGCATTTCCACTTAGTGCTGTCCAGATGTGATGGGACTTAACTCCTTAAATAAGGGAGCTGAACATAGAGCACATCAATTTGGGAAAGACTTGTTAATCACTGCATTATGTGTCAGGAAGAAATAACCTTTCCTGCTTCCATGGCTTATTCACACACACACACAAAAACCCTTAAAAACTTTTACTATATATGTCCAAGCAGCTTTCAGATGTATTTGTTATAAAGTCAATATTGGGATTAAAACAATATTAATTTCTTACAGATCAAAAATGATTTTCATAATGAACATTTATCAATAGGGATATACTTTGTACTGAACGCTGGAGAAAACAAAGACATTTTGATCGGGTTGTTTCTCATGTTATGAATAGTTTGTTTTCAAATTGTGATTCTTTTTTTCTCTTTTAAATTGCCCTGCATTAATCATTAAAAGAAGTATTTTCACCTTATTCCTGCTGCTATCAGTGGGAACTAGTTTAAGAAAGGGGGTGAGCTTAGAGAGAATCAGTGAAGTACAATTTAAGAACCATTTTGGATGTAAGAAAAATGCTTCTACCTGTCTTTAAAGTAATTTTACTGCTGTCATTAAATACTTTCTATTAGAAATTAAACATGAACTAACGTAGTGCTTTGGCAGACATTGAAAATAAATAGACACAAAATTGTGCAAAGCATCTGTCAGAAATATTGATAATATTGTTGACTGAGTTTTAAGATGCTATCTTTCTCCACAAAAATTAAACTATGAACTTGCTTTTGTGGCACTGAATTTTGGCAGGTTAATATCCTGAAGTGCAAAAATATGCATTGCTGCAGTTGTTCAGCATTTTCCATTAGAGTTAATGCATTGCCAAACGGTGCTTGGGTTGGTTCATAATACAGAATTCATGTGCATTAACTCATAACCAAAGAGGAATATATTTTTTTCTTTGTTTACAGGTATTCATTATGGATATACTGAAGTGAATCCAATTAACTATACCTATGGCTTCTCGCTGACTTGAGGCTGGATTTGTGTACTTGTTTCTTGCTAGGCTCAGTGTGATCAATGTGGCTGTAATTCACTTCTTTCATTTCCTAGGGGGATGTAAAAAATGTTTTCCTTTTTTAATTAGCAGGCAATGTTTCAGCAGGTTGGTTGGCAGAAGCCGCCTGTTTTGTTTTTTTTTACTCCTATTTGGTAGCCATGGAACCAAAAGAGGCAAGAACTAACACTGTGTCCTTAGAAGTCCTCACAGCAAAATCTTTGCTTGTCCCTATGGTGGCACATGGAACATTGCATTGTGTTCCTTCAGAATATTTGAGATCATTCTCCAAAATTGTGTTAAACTGAATTGAGGATGAAATAAATATCCCCCCCTCCCATTGTGTGCCCAACCTTGTTATAGTTCTGTTTCATTCTTCACTTAAGTTATAACTGGAATAAATTTAAAATGTGTAAGTCATTTAAATGACATGAGTGGTGTATAAATTTGATAGATAGACAGACGAAGGTATAGTTGATGAAAATGGTTGCACTATCCATTTTTGGGGAGTGGTGTTTTTGACTCAGTACTGACTACTGGTCACTGCCTGGATACGTTCCTGCAGTTTTTTTGGTAAGGTTTTTTCAGAAGTGGTTTGCCATTGCCTGATTCCTCAGACTGAGAGATGGTAGGCTTTGTGCCTAAGGTAGGACTAGAAATCACAGTCTGCCAGTTTCTAGTCTGTGCCTTAACCATTACATCACCTTACAACTATTTAATTGTATCTGTTCTTGATAGTGAAAAATAAGGAACAATTCTAAAGCGTTAAAGGAATTCTAAATGTTATCATTGTACTGCATTGTTTTAAAGGCACCATACCATTCTCATTGAAGGTTAATAATTTATTAAGAAATCATTTGGTAATAAACTTAAGTAATAAATTGGAAGTAAAACAAACTAGAAGTCTGTGTTGAATTAATTGAAGGTCAGAATCTTTTTATAAGAAATATACCTTGTCAAAATTGCATCTTAAGAGTAAAGATGAAATGACAGTACAGTTGCGAAGCCCCAACTGAGTTCTACAGATAAAAATCACTAAATATTATGGTTCAGGATTTATGACTTTAGAGAAACTGGACAACAGGCTGTATAAACATATTGAATTAGAAAGCAATGACTTCAGATAGAAGACCTAATCTACTCAGAATGTGTCACAACAGAATTATTAGTGTTTTTGATGGGAGGAAAGTTTGTCAAAAAGAAAGCTATAATTTATAGCTTGAGGATCAAACTATGATAATTGAAACAATGACCTTGGGTGAAGAACACAAAAATAAATGCACAAAGGATCTGAATTAGGAAAACCTATAACTGCCATTCTCCCTTATTTTCTTTCTCCATTCATTTCTCAAGAGTTACAGTTACTGTAAACGAAAGATTTTAAAATGAACTTTCTACATTTTAAATAATGCTGAACTTCTTTTAAACTTGAAAGAATGGTTTGAAATTTTCCACAGAAGGTATGGCATCATTAATAATTCTTATTACTATGTATTAAATTATAAAAATATAGATAAATGTTAGCATTTCAACTTAAAAATCAGTGAAAGTAGATTAAGTTAAAGCCAAGTCTTTTCTATTAGATGGTCTTTTCTATTAGATGGTGGCATATGGTGGTAAACTGTACTAAGCAGCTATGGAACAAATACAACATCACAAAAGTTGTCTGTATTAATAAAATGATAAAGTCATTTGCCCAGATGCCTAGGAAACTTGTTATTTACTAAATTGACTAAAAGTAAATCATAAAAAACAAATTGAAGATTCAACTTTAAAACTCTATCTGGCAACCAAAATGGTTTCTTTGACTCTTAATCACAGTCTTATTATTAATTATTTAAATTTTACCATTTATTTTGATTGGCTTGACAATAAAACATGAACCAACTCTAAATGGAGTTATGCAAGCTGGCTGAAGAATTCAAAATAAATATGTCTCGAGTTATTATAAAATAGTAAGATTTAAAAAAGCAAAGGAAATGTGCCAAGAAGAGCTTTTTTCTATAATATTACAGTTAAAAACAAAATTTGTGCCCAAATAATATTTGGATGCTAAGCATATCAGCAGTTGGTAATAATATTTTTGTGAATGTGATAAAAGATAATTGTTTCAAACAAGATAATGTTTAAGGTTTTTATTGTTCCAAGGATAACTTACTCTTTGAAATAAGAACTGGTTTATTTTATTCATTAAGTAATTAAATATTTATTGACATATCTTCATACTGACATTCTGACAGATACAAAGCAGCAGGTGAAGCTTGGAATAATCACATGAACATCCCAACAATTAGCACAGGCTTTGTGCTCTCTCCATTACTCTTTCTCTCTATACCAGGGGTGTCAAACTGCCAGCCCACAGGACGGATGAGTCATGCCGAAACCGCGCCCACCCCATTGCCGGCAATGGGGAAAAAGTCACAATACGTCATGACATGTCATGGGACATTGAGAGTTTGACACCCCTGTTCTATACCAATGACTGCATCTCTAAGGATCCCTCTGTTAAAGTATTGAAATATACAGATGACACAAAAGTTATTGGTCTCATTCGAGAGGATGATGAATCTGCATACAGAGGGGAAGTTGAACAACTGGTCCTGTGGTGAAGCTGGAAAAATCTGTAGTTGCACATGCTTAAAACTATAGAGATGAAAGTGGATTTTAGAAGGAGCCCTCCTATTCTACCACCTCTTGCTATATTAGACCACACAATATCAACAGTAGAGTCATTCAAGTTTTTGGGTTCTATAATCTCCCAGGATTTCAAATGGACACCTGACATTAGACTCATCACTAAAAAGGTACAACAAAGAATGTCTTTCTTGTGTCAACTTAGGAAGTTCAGAGCTGCTGATACAGTTTTACAGAGGAATTATTGAGTCTTTCATTTGCACCTCTATAACTGTCAGGTTTGGTGTACCAACCATGCAAGACAGGTACAGATTTCAATGGATAGTTAGGTCTGCAGAAAAAAACTATTTGCAACCAGCCTGCTTTCTACTGAGGACCTGTATACTACATGGGTCAGAAAGAGGGTTGAGAAAATATCTACAGACACCTTACATCTTGGACATAAACGGTTTCAATTCCTTCCCTCAGGACGCCGCTACAGAGCATTGAATGGCATGTCAAAACAACTAGGCACAGAAATAGTTTTTTTCCTCATGCCATCACTCTGTTGAACACTTAATTTTCTCAGTTCTGTCTTATGCCTACGTATATTATCCATATATTTTGGTTATATTACTTTTATCTTTCTCATCAGTTCCACTACTTTCTCTATTAATATCACTATTATGATTATTATCTTTTGTTAATATGATTATTGTTACTTTATTGTTTTGTGCTGTATTTACACTGAGAGCTTATGCACTGGAGACAAATTCCTTGTGTGTCTAATCACACTTGGCCAATGAAGCAGAGCTATTCTATTCTATTCTATTCTATTCTATTCTATTCTATTCTATTCTATTCTACTCTACTCTACTCTACTCTACTCTACTCTGTCTGCTTTTAGTCCTAAATAATAAATTATTATGAATCCTCAGAATTCAGAAAGTTAGAATTCTATTGTATTTGCTAGTATCAATGTTCTGTTTTTGTGTAAAATAAAAATGTCCAATTTATATAGTTATTTTCCTAATAAAATATACATTTGAAGTGCAAAGGACTGTTATTTAAAACTAATGAATTTATATCTAGGAAGGAAATAATGCCTGTTTTCAATTAATTTCCTTTCCAATTATTGATGGCAGATAAGTTACTTATGCCTTTGCTACTATGAATAAATTGAGATTATGGAAATTAGCTGTTTAATTTTAAAGAAAGTTATAGGGAAAAATAATATTTACATTAAAAATGGACAATGTATTTAGTTTTCTAGATACCAAATTTTTGCTTTCAACAAGAATCAAGATTTTGAGGAAGTCTATCACTTTTTACTGTCTAAATTTTATAAGGTAATAATAAAAGTCTAAGCAGAAGCTTAATTGTTAATCATTTATATTTTTATCATTATATTCTTTCTCAATAATATAGTTATAAATAGTTTAAAAATTAAAATCATGGAACATGAATCACAAAATTCCTCATTTAATTTGCTTAGTTTTTTATTAAATAATTCTTATTACTGTATATTAAATTATAAAAATGAAATATTACTCCCTTGTTATTCTTGATATGTTACTGAATGAATTTGAAAAGAAATTGTTTTACTATGCTTCTCTTTTAGCCCTATTTAAAAATAGGAAATCTAAGAAGATCACTACAAAGTTCTATAATTTGTTTGGGCCAGTTTTATTCCTTTTGGTACTTTACATAATTTGTATCAAAATTCTACATCTACTGATGCATTCTCATTCATAAATAGAATATAATAAGTATTAAATGTTATTATTTCAAGTTTTTTTAACCTTTAAAATGAACACGTGATGGAAAACATCATACAAACTATTTCTAATTTATTTTGGTTCAACAGTAATAGTTTGGTTTTTATTAAATGTATGCTGGTTACACTGAATGCATCTCAAAGTAGAACTTTTCTATTATATATATAGGCTGATCAAGTGCATTTAGAAGTATTCTGGGCTACAGAACAAATTTTACTTTTAGATTCATGATTTCTTCTCTTCATAGATGGCATAAAAATGAAAACAATGAATAGTAAAATTCTATCAGCTATAATGAGAGTGTATTAGTCCATTAAGTTATGTAGGTTAAGTTATTCTCACTTTAGATTTTCTGCAGCTATAAATTGTTCAGATTGTTGAGAATTGTTTCAGGTTCTATATTTCTTTATTCTCAAAACATTTTTTCTTCACATCAAACACCTTAAACATTAACCAATATACTAAAATATCAATAAAAATAATTATCAAATCAGATTTACAATATTAAGTAGGAAAATCAAATCATAGGATTTGGAAAAAATGAAAGTGGGTGACTTTGGGCTAGTCACTCTTTCTCAGCCCAACTCACCTTATATGGTTTTTGTTGAAGGAAAATAGAAAAAAGAAGGAGTATTAGCAGTGGTGGGATTCAGCCAGCTCACACCAGTTCAGTAGAACTGGGAGCTAATTTTTCATTGACCTTCGGTGAACTGGCTGATGTCCTAGCCCAGGGGTGTCAAGCTCGCAATGTCACGTGATGTGTCACGACATATCGTGACTTTTTTGCCATTGCTGGCAATGGGGTGGGCGTGGTTTTGCTATGATGCATCCGGCCCACAGGCTGGCAGTTTGACACCCTGGCCCTAGCCCTTTTTTGCAAGGCCCAGAATGGACCACTGGAAATTCATGGACGCCAATTCTGGAAGTCTGTTTTGAGCCTCGGATACTTCCCCTAGGCCTCTGAGGCTCAGAACGGACTTCTAAAAGTGGCATCCATGCACTTACGCTGGGCCGTTCTGGGCCTGGGAAGCCTCCCCAGGTCAGGATGGACTTCTGGAAGTGGCGTCCACATAGAGAACTGGTTGTTCAGGTATTTGAATCCCACCACTGAGTATTAGACATGTTTACTATCTTAAGTTATTTATAAAAATAATAAAGAGATAAAAAAAATAAAAAAAACTTGTTGAAGTTGCTATGAACCAAACAATGTAAAATAGCTGCACAGTGCATAATTTATATAATATATGCAATTTTTTAGGCCTACTGAGCCTAATTCCTTGAAATGCCCTGAAAGTGGAGCTGGTAGTTTTAATCCAATACCATTTTGAAAATGTATGTGATGTCTGTATTTTAAATTGCATCCTAAGTATCATTAACTAGTATTCTGAAACGATCCAGGAGCAGACGTCTGCTTTGATTCTTACAGTTAAGAAAGAAAAAAAATAAAACAATAATCTATTCTTATAAATAGAATCATTAACCCAGCTTGTTGAATTAATCTGAAAAAAAAATACAATATGGAACTGTTGCGTAGCAAATGCTAACTTGTCTGTTGGGAAAAACGGCTGAAGCAAGAGCAGGTGGTGTTACTTTTTCGAAAAATAAATTGTTAAAAATGTACACATGTCAAATATAATCTGTTACAGTTAGACAGAAAGCTTGGTATATGTTTGCTACTGGCAAATAAAGAATTCTTAAATTATTAAATTGGATTGGTCTGGCTTGGCAGAAGAAAAGCTGTACTGTAATCAATATTTTCACTAGGTATCTTCAAATCTTTAAATGCATATTTTATAGAACATTTGAAATAACCACAAAAGTCCAGTTTTAATTTATCTTAACGACGGGGAAAGAGAAGGGGACGGAGAAAGAGAGATGGAGAAGAGGAGAGACTTCTTTGAGACAAGCAGAGGGAGAGAAGGGGATAGAACAGTGCAAAGATTAATGTCAGAGGAACAGGCACAAGTTTCCCATTAAAAGTGTGGTAAGTGGGTGTACAGATAGTCCTCAACCTACGATCACAATTGAGCCCAAAATTTATGTTGCTAAGTGAGACATTTGCTTCTAACTTGATCCTTTAAGTACACCAGCATTCAAAAACTGATTTTATAAATAGTTCTTTTAAAATTTGACATAGGTGATATGTTATTTTATACACTGCATTTTTATCTTGCTTTTCTCCAAATTGTTCAGGCTGAATTATAACCTACTAACACAACAATGAGGTAAAATAACATGAAAGACGGCACAGCACAAGGTCATTAAAAAATGTTCCTAGATGTCTGTAATCCAAATGCAGTTCTCCCTTGCCTAGTCTTAACTGCTAATTACAGCATATTGGCTTGCAGTTTTATTCAGCTTGATGTGATACTTATAGCCCTATTATAGATACTGTATCCATAAAAATGTTTGAAATAGTACCAATGGAACCAAATGGTGGTAATAGAGGATCAACATCTTGATAGAGAAATTACGATTTTGGCACAAAAGGAGATGGGCAGGCTGTTGCTAGGACTAGTACTAATAGCACTATGTCAAGGACAGAAATTCATTAGAAATAGGAGTGATGTGTCCAGATGAATATTTTGAAAGTAATTTTATTTCAGTGGTGATAGTCCAAATTAACATAATAGTCTCACATAATTAACTATTTGAATTTGGTCAGGAGAAATCAGCATGACTGCCAGATCAAAAGAAATCATTTAAGTGGGTAACAAATGTCTCCATGCAAACAGTGAGTGACGAATCCAGCCTTGAATTCATTCCTTCAAACATCATCGCAATATACTTTTAATGGTGGAAGAGAGATTTGAGACATAAAAGAAAAAATGAATATGTGACTGATTCTGTGTTTATCCAAATCTGCCTTTCTCTGCTTTTTTTTTCAGAGAAAGAAACATTTCTCATTGGTAGCATGATCTGAGAGAGGCCATAGTGGCTCTCTGAACAGTGAAGGAATGAAGCATCATTGATAAGCTTGATAGCTAGTGAGTTGTTGGTCAAACATGGATCCTTCCACCACTTACCATATTATGACAGGACCAACTAGAATCGGTCTGATTTACTAGATCTTGTATGGAGCAGCTAATTGCAGTTCTACAGATTAGGGGGTGAAGGAGGGTGAGATCCAAAGGCATCGTTTTTCTGTGGTGGCATAATGGTCTTGAATGGCCTCTACTGTATATGGCGATCAGGCTGTTCCTCTCCCTCTCCCTATAGTTTTAGGAAACTATTGAAAGTCAAAGAGTATTTTCTAATTCTTCTTTATTTTTGCTTTGTTTGTTTTATTCTTGAACTACCGAGGTTTTATGATAGTATTTATTATAAATCATACCACAAATGTTTGAATTGCTGTTATACTTTATATTCTACAAGTCACTAGCTTTGTAATAGTGCTGATTATCTGTAGCTCGGGTATAGGATGAGGGTAAAGGTTTGTTCTCTGAGATTGTAGGTTGGTTAGGTTTAGGGCTCGGTAAAAGAATGTGAATCCATTTTGAAAAGTGCCTGACATCAAAGCAATTCCCAAAACATCAAACCGGGATGCCACTGGACACTGTTGAACTGGTCAAGGGGGGAGGGCCAGGGAAAGGGGAAAACTGTAACCTTTGCACAGGAATACTTAGATCTAGCCTTGCTTTCGCTGCAACCACTGATCTTTAGTAAAAGAACCTGTTAATTCAACCAAATGGAGTTCTTTCCTAGGGATCCAGCTGGGGAACGTCTGACATATACCCTATGCTAGCTATACATTTCAAAACATGAGAAGAATTATTTTTGGAAATTAAAAAAAGAAAAAGAAAAAAAAGAACACTTTAAGCTTTTCCAAATTACTGGAGGATTTTAATGACGGTTATATTTTGTGTTAATATAGAAAGCTTTTAGTTAATCTTGTGGTGACTATATGGAATTTTTTTTAAAAGTGTGCTTGAAAACAAATAATTCTTAATGCATAATTAAAATATTTCTCATCTCCAAACTTATGAGAGAGAATGAGGGAGACAGAGAAAGTGATAAAGAGATTGGTTTAAATCTAAGTAAGTATACTTTGTTAGTCAGTCCACTGATGCCTCATTCATTCTGGAAATAGCACTATGGAGTTTTGTGATGCTAAGCAGTGGTGGAAAGTTCTCTAACTAGAACAACATCTATTTTGGAACTTTTGAAAAATTAAGAACATGTTGTCACTCTTCGAAATATTTATTTCTACAATTTTTATAGCAATTCTAAAAAATTCTAACCAGGGTACAACAAAGTCCAACTACCTCCCACTATTTAACAAACATCAACAATAAACTAGCATTACAGGAAAGGCACCAAATGGAGGCAATGGTTGGAAAGTTATATAAAATAGCTGCAAAGAGAGTTTACAAGCAAGCAAATTTCAGTCTTGAAATTTCTGAAACTAGAAAAATACAACAATTAAAAGATTATTTTAAATATATACAAGGTCAGGAGTCACAGAGAACTGTAGGAGTCATAGGAGCAGTGGTGGGATTCAGCCAGTTCCCATCGCTTTGGCAGAACCGGTAGCTAATTTTGGGTTGCCCAGGCCCAGAATGGACTTCCGGAAGCGGCATCCCCACAGAGAACTGGTTGTTCACATATTTGAATCCCACCACTGCATAGGAGATTTTCTTGGGCATATTGGACATGATATCCAGACGTACTGGACAAGAAGATAAGAGAAAAATAACTCCAAACATATCTGTAGAAAATTTTAAATAGTACAAGAAAAACAAGGATATTGTTGGAATTCATTGTTGGAATGTATTTCTATGCAACAACTACTGTAGTATTCAGCCTGTAGATAGCAGTATTTACAAGTTTGGATCTATAGTATATACTCTATGCTCTTTTGTTCTGAGTAGAGTATTCTGCTTCCTGTTGAAATAGTTGAACAGTTGAATAATTGAGCAGTAAAGCACATGGTGACTGTACTCTTTGTTTGCTATGTGTGGTGCTTTATATAAACAGAATTTCTAACACATATTAACAACAAAACTTGTAAGTAGTCAGCAGTGGTTCACAGAGTGAACCATTCACACAGCTTCTTCCTTTTGTTATAAGCATTTTTAAAGTACTTGTATGGCACTTTCTTAACCAACATTTGGATTTTTGGCATTCACTTAGTTGTTTCTATGCTGTTGTGCAATATTTGTATGTCTTCATAGGTGTAAGCAGAGTGGAATAGAATTTATGAAGAAGCTGCCTGAGATATCAGCAGGAACAGTGGAGCAGCAAGGGGAATCTACAATCAATATCCAAGTCTCACACATTTTTATAAGCAATAGAACAAATTTGAGACACATGCCTCTGTTCTATTTTGATAAATATGCCTAGAAGAAAAGCTGTAACAATAGCTACAAGGTGATAAATTAAACTGGAAACAAACATATTTCAACCCTAATATGAATAGCACATTCTATAAGATATTTATGCATATATTTTTGGCACTGTATTCCTTCAACAAAAATACCTTCATTTGTTAATGTCGTGTTGCAGAAAAGAGCATTTTAATGTGAGCAGATATTTGAACTATGGTACTAATTACTCCAATTTGATAGCATTTTTGGCACATTTGCATCCCTGTCACATATTCATGAGTAGGTAATTAGACCTCAGGAGCTCTAAATAGCTTTAAAGGCATTAGCTGTACTTCTAATTTTTAAAGGAAATGTATTTATTACTGGTTTATGTGCAAAGTATTCATGAATTTGACCTTTTATAAAATATATATTTCCATATAACTTCTAAAAGGCTTTTTTCTCCTTAAAATAAAGTCATGTAGTAAACAGTCCTTAAACAGCAAGCTAACATCTATGGATTTAGTGGTAGCTATCCTGCCAACCTAGCAGTTTGAAAGCATGCAAATGCAAGTAGATAAGCAGGTACCACTTCAGTGGGAAGATAACAGTGTTCTGTGTGCCTCGGTGTATAGTCATGCAGGCCACATGACCACGTAAGCATTTTCAGACAACGCTGATTCCCTTGGCTAAGAAAAGGAGATGAGCACCACCCTCTAGAGTTGGACACAACTGGACAGGGGAAACCTTTACCATTGTCTTTTATTCTCTCACAGATGTCTGCAGAAGTAGAATTGGGTTTGGGTATGTAAGAAAACATTGTTGTGATGTTGCAACATAAACATTACCCCTTACGTACTTACAAAAAAAGGCAAGGATAAAAAGGTGGAGCTTGTACTGTGATATTTGGATAGCAAAGACATCCTTATTTAGAGTCATAGGACACACATATCTAACCCAGAACCCTTTCGGTCCAAGATCTAATGAGACATAAAGTGGAATGTAAGTAACTCCTGCAGCAAAAAAAGAGGGAATGATATGAAAGCAGCGTCACTCCTTCTTTTTAGAACTCTGCCAACTATTTCTAGTGTCCATTTCTACTGCTTAGCATCTGTTTATATGTCCATGAACAAATTCTTCTGACTAATATTGTCAGTAAACTAATCAGTGATCTGACAGCTCTACCTATATGACCACCAGTTGTCACTGCCGAAGTTGTGGATTTGATTACCCAGCTAAAATAGGAAGAGGTCCCAGGAAATGATGTCCTTTCCACAGATTTGATAACAAGGAATGTGAATTGGTGGGTCCCTGCATTAATAATCTTATTTACAGTTATTCATTAAACTGGTATATTCTTAAGGATAGGGATGTTGAATCTAAAAAGCATCAATTTGAGAAGGCTCTTATTTCTGTTCATGTAATATGGACTGTTTTTGTAACTGATCAGCATGTAGCAATTCTAAGAGTTTTTCTTTTCTATGGGAATTTGTATATCAATGGAAATTGGCACAACCTTGCTTTGTAGGGCACTTTTGATTTCTGGAATAATGTATTACCTTTACATAGCAATGTATGATACTTCACCTTAATGCCTCCAATTAAGGTGATGAGACAGGGAAATTTGCTTTCTTTAGCTGCTTCACTCTGCTAGAAATGCTAGTGAAAATGTCTTCTGCCTATGTCATTGAATGTGTAGCCACCAAGCTCCAATAACTCACCAAAGAACGATTGAATAAAAAAATCCATTTTTTATATAGAAATATAGTTCAATCCTGTATATTAAATCTTGAGAGTATCTTCATAGACAAACCTTTTCAGTTCCCTATTTAAACTAAGTAAACACTGTAATCATTTGAATGATTTGAGCACCTGAATAATTATTTCAGTATAAAACTGATATAAATTTGTAATATCAATAATTATGTAGCAAACCCAGATTCTATCCAATCTCAAATCAAGTCAACCTTCTATAGTTCATGCAATGTGACTTTAAAAAAACCTTACTTCTATAAGGTCAGCATAAAGATAATTACTTTTTTCTATTTTTCCCATGGTTTTACTCTTCCAGGAAGAGTAAAAATATGTCAGGTATGATTTCTGATATCAGTGTTTCTCTTAGATGCCTTTGTAAAGCCCACAAAATCTATGGCATGAGGAGCAATCCAATTGTTGTGGGACACACTCTTAGGACTTTAAGTCTATGCCAAGGCATTCTCAAGGTTGTTTACCAAGCATAGTGTCTTATTTAAATCACACTGAGGTAGGGTCAATTGTCTGAAGTAGTAATCAAGTCAGTGATAAGATGTACTATCAAGTATTAAGTCACCAATAAGACGTGTTATCAGCTGTGCCAGGTATTATAATCCTTGTTCCTTAAGAAAGGCATAAAAAGTGGCAAAAGTTGCATAACTTAAATGTGGAATTGACCCAAAGTCCTTTGAGAGTGCTACACAATTGTTGATTTACCCAGATGAATAATCTGGGGTTTGTGGCAACCTCAAAATATATTGATTTTTTTCTTGTATTCATCCTATTATCTCTAAATCTTGGCTCCTAGCTGGCTACGAGGTGGCATAACAATTTCTCCTTCCAATCTTTTACTATCCCTGAGTCTGCCTCAACATTCTTTTTCCATCACAGCATTACAGGAACACTCCCTACACTTTCTAGCACAAACATGTGCACAAAAAAAAATAAGAGAAACAAATAAACACTCTAAGGAAAGTATGAGTATGTACATATCAACTCACATATCAAGCTTATCAAGGATAAATTCAAGAACTTTGTCAATACTTAAAGAAGCAGAGATTATATGTCAATATATCTTGCAGTGTTAAAAAGTGATGATATTATATCAGGTTCACCATTATGAAGGAGGATTAAGAGTCTTTAAATTGTAAACTTCTAAAAATAGTCATTGGGAAAGTTTTGAAATAATACAAACCATTTCAGCTATGCATTGCTTCATACTGCAGTTATAAAGAAAGATGTAGCTGCTTTAAGAAGTTGTTGACATATACTATATCAGTATTCAATATTATGGTCTTCAAATCCAAAACACTGCATATCTCTATGAAAGTGTCACTCGTGAATATGTCGTTCATCAACAGAGGTCCATTTTATCATAAATATTATTTCTAAGATATGATTATTCACAGTCTTTGGATTGTGAATTAAACTTCCTTTCATAAGAATATTTTTTCCTAGTATACTGTATATTAATAAGAACTAACAAGTGAGCCATAGACTATTAAAATAACTAAGAAACTCTTTTAATAGTTGTAATACCTTTTTTGTTGTAATATGTACTTTTTTTTAATCTGAAAATGATATTTAGGAATTTTCATTAAACACTTGGAAATCGTATATAATAATTTTCAGTGGAATTTGGTGATGTGTGAATTCAAGTTAAAAGCAGTATCATTTTGTTTTTTATATCAAAGAAAGCTCTTTGTTACATGATACAACCAAAAGAGGATATTGGAGATCAGATGAAAATTGTTATTTATGTATATCAACTAAACATTACTTGCTTGATAGGATATGTAATAAAATACATTATCAAGACCTGCTGCATTCACCTTAATAGTTAGCAAAAGCAATGATCATACTTGTTCTGCAACAATAAAAATACTCAGACATTTTATGAAAAATGATGGAAATTTTCACTGGCCTATATATGCAATAAAAGAACATAAGTCATCAAATTCTGAATTACTTGCTGTTAAGATACACAAGAGATTTTTTTCCCCTGAACCTTCTATGTGCTGTTAAATATTCATGAGAGTAGTGTGAGTTCAGATACTATCCAAGTAAAAAGTGTTACTATTTTTCAACCTGATTGAAAACATTTCTCAACATATTTTATACCACAGCCTTCTGAGAGGGCTATTTTTAAGAACAGGCTGTAGAGATATACAGAGTACATTCAGGTACTAGAGCTGTTAGTGATCAATTTCTCTGGGCACCCTTGTCCCTTCCTCTAAAATTGATTCATGATAACTACCTCCATTAGGGTCAAACAGTATTTAACCGCTTGTAAATTTTAATTAAATGATTTGTCACTTTGAACATATAGTTTGTTATCTTGTAGCTGAGCAATGTGTCTTTATCAGAAAATGACTCAAGGGAAAGACATTCATCTATTCTGCCATTTCAACATCCATTAAGATAATTTCATTGTCGCACAGAAGCAAAGTTGGAGATTTGTAAATGGACTATTCCACTGGTTACGAGCTACAGAAGAAGTATTAAGTTAAGGCCATCATTTGTTATTTAATTGCACCCTAATAATTAATTTAACCTGGTCATTTTTTTTATTAGTGGATATTTTATTTCTATATGGAACAAAATATTGTCAGGCACGTGATGTGGGGAGCAGGTCTTCCTAGAAATACTGTAGACTGTTGATTCTTGCTGCTTTGTTTCTAACATTTCTGTGCAAGCAATGTGTTTTGAATATCACAGGACTATATTTATACATAGAACCCGTTTTAATATACTTTGATAAAACAGAGAAATTGCTGCTTTAAAGTTCACCTCAGTCATATAAGGCAAAGATAGGAGACAATGATAATGAACTGCACTCTGGAAGGTAAACATTGATATATCAAGAGAAGCTATACCATCCATGGTGACTTCTGCATTGTATGCCTGCCATTTTATACCATAAAATATAAAAAATGTAATTAATTGTCTTCCAGTATTCTGTTAGAAATGAGACAGGGTGAGCCACCCATATGTCAAAAATCACAGGGAATAGAGTCCAGCATCAGCCCTTAAGCAAATCATAACCGTATCATTTATATATATATGTGTGTGTGTTACATTACAATTCCATATTTAGGAAATGTGAAAATGAGTGATTGCATCATTCTGACCTTATTTGATCTTTCCTATTGATGAAACTGGTCTCTCCCAAGCTGTTCTACCTGACTTTAGCAAACTGCAAGGTTAGGGATGTCCACAGAGATTTGGACTTTTTAAATAGAAGTCTATAAGCCTTAGAGAAGCAGTTTCCAAGCTTTTTGGCTTTGCAGACCAATGGCAGTGGTGCAGTGGTGGGATTCAAATATGTGAACAACCGGTTCTCTGTGTGGATGCTGCTTCCGGAAGTCCATTCTGGGCATGGGCAACAAAAAAATTAGCTACCAGTTCTGTCAAAGTGGTGCGAAGCAGCTGAATCCCACCACTGCAGTGGTGGCATGGGGGAGGGGATGAGAGGGGTTGATTCTGCACAAGCAGTGGGCGAGTGGAATGGCATGCGCTTGCGGGCTGGCCCACCCCTTGTGCAGCCCGGTTCCAAATAGGTATTGGGCCATGGCCCAGGGGTTGGAGACCCCTGCCTTAGAGGATAATCTATTAGAATTCTCTCTATTGGATGTACTGTAAATACGGAAAAGCTGCATCGCATTGCACTTATATAGGTCAATTAACTTGGTTTCCGTGAAGAACATACTTTTGAAATAATTTAACTGCTCAACAGCAGTTTAAAATCATCTCAATATCTTAGTGATAATCTCAGTAAACCTATTTTACTATGCTGTAATATATGAACTGCTGTTTCATATACATTTGTGCACCATTTTTCAATTATAGGAAAATCAAAAGGTGGTTCATAGCCATTTAAAAATTTTTGCCTCTCAATTAGAAAAATGCGTTTACGGTTGCCATTTATAAAGGGAAAGGTGGCAAGAGTGAATGTAGAAATTAAAGGAGGATTTTGTTATTAAGTGTACTCTGCAGGGTGCTTGGCAGAATTATGACTGAAAGGGTACTAGAAATAACACTGAGCAAAATCCGGAAACTGCTGTATGATTTTATGCAGGGCAGGGAGTCTGTAGATCAAATTTTTGGTCCTTCAGTAGGTTACTAATTTGGAGAAAACATATGCTGATATGGGGAATTTTTGTATGAATACGTTGAAGGTTTGTAGATTATTGTATTATGAGTGGTATATGGTAGAAATAAAGCATGTGCGAGAATAAATAGAATGCTTACTGAATGGGTCAACAATGTCCAGGGAATGAGGCAAAGATATATGTGGTTTATGAATTTTTGAATAAATTGATAAATTAATAAAAATGCTTCTCTTTGCCAAGCATTAAAACAAATAAATTTAGATTTTTTTTTACTTAGGAATATGAATGTATTTGTACTTTTGTATGCATAAGATGTCTTACTAACTGAGAACCCAAATGATACCTATGAATCATTTTGCATATAATGTGATCGACCAGTATGAAAGAAATAGATTGAGTTGGTTTGGTCATGTGGACAGAATGAATGAGGATCAAATTGCAAAGCAAATATATGAAGCTAGAATGAATGGGTTGAATTGAGGTGAAAACTCAGAAAGTCATGCTTGGATGGAGTTGGTAAGATCTCAAAAAGAGAAAAAGGATTTGGCTATGGAAGAAGCAAGGATAATAAAGAACAGTGAATGGTGCTGGTGTCAATTAGATTTAGTTATATTTCCTTTTCTTTTTCTTATCTCATACCTTTTTTTGGGGGGGGGGTTGAGGGCTTACTTTCTCTGCTTTGTGTAATGCTGCTTATCCTGATAGTGAATAGTCCAATGGGTATCTATGCATGTAGGGAATTAAAAGACCACCTTTATTGCATTGGTCTTGGAAGCAGAAGAGAAGGGCCTTTGGGGGCAAACTTTACTTATGAGCAAATTCAGGCAAAAGTAGCCTTTGCAGATATTTTGATCACAAGACACATAGTGTAGAGTTTTAAAAATAATAAGCAGCATTCTTAACTGGGCCCATGGAAAAATGGAAAACAGTACAAATTAAATAGGAGCAGGATAATATTTGTATTTGCAAATATGGACCTAATACCTAGCTAATTATTCTAACTGGAACACCTTTTATCATACATCTTCACCTACTTTTCAAGGACAGACCTCTCAGTCTGAATTATAATATCTGACTCTACCCCAAAGAAGCTTTGTAAAGTAATGTTAATAATACCATTTAGTGCTCTCAACAAGAGGTGATTATGCTTACTTTTATTTGGCTTTCCCCCCCACGATATAGAACGGGTTGCATAGAGTGCCAAGAAGGAGTTGCATAGATGGTCTATAGTTTTATTTTTATTTTTTTGTCAGAAACTGACTTATATCTTGGTAGCAGGAAGAAAAGGAGAAGGGCAATTTAATTGTGACATAAATATAATATTCTGAAAATTATTTTCTCCAGATTTAGTTCTTTCTTCATTTATTTAAGCACTTGTCCTTATACTCCTAATGAAAACTGCACTGCTTTTTTTCCTACAATAAGACAAACTTTCTGCTCAGAAGTGTTATTTTTTTCTTTCCTATAAATGGTTGCAGATTTCTTGAGGCCACTGAACTTAATGTCCCAGTTTCATTGGTGAGCTTCTAGACATATGCGTATTTATAGCTTCCCTTCTTTTTCAACTCGTAACAATAAGTACTCAAAGGACGGGACTTGCTTTCCATGACATACTACTAATTGTCTCCCTGATGGCACTTAGGGGCTAGCAAACATAAGCCCTGTCTTCCCACATGGAGCTGAGACATTTCACATTCTGTTTTTGCCTCCAGCTGTGCTATACGTATCAACTTTCACTCTGCAGCAATTTAATGCTGCCTTACTGTCTTCAGCAACCAATGGTGTTTCTAATGGGAAATGGCACAGATAACCTTCCAGAAATTAAGAAGTTGCAAGAATAGAAAGATGAAAGTGGGGAAAAGAGATATTATTACTAGGAGACCTAGCTTGGTATACTACTTAAGACACTGGAAATCAGGAGATCAAGAGTAGCAATCCTGCCTTAGGCAAAAAAGCCAGCTGGGTGACTTAGGCCAGTTCCTTTCTCTCAGCCCCAGTAAGTAGGCAATGGTAAACCACTTTCAAAAACCTTTGCTAAAAAAACCTGCAGGGTCTTATCCAGGCACTTGCCAGAGGTCAACACTTCCCTGAAGGAACAGCCCAGCCCTACTTTCAATCATTATTAAAGTATAAATGCTCAATTCTAGATATTGCCTGACTCTCTCCCAATTATATTTTGTTTACAGAACTTGTTGGCTTTGTTTTGCCAAGCTCTATTGGTTGAATTCTCAATTTCTAACTTCCTCAAAAATACACTTGTTTTTTCCAATGTATTTGTGGGTTAACACATCATACTAAATTAATGTATGATTTAATCTTGATTTATTGTGCTCTTTGGCTCCAGCCATTGCAATTGGTAAATCATGATTTATAGCTTTGTGTGGCTTATATCATTAAATAAATATTGGCTAATCCCATATGTGAATATAGTCACTGTTTAGGTTTGTATCTGTACTATTAATGCAATACTCTAGAGCACGGATGTCAAACTCGCCACATCACATGACGTGTTGTGACGTGTTGCGACGTGTTGCGACGTGTTGCGACTCTTTTTGCATTGCCGGCAATGGGGTGGGCATGGCTTCAGTATGATGAAACCAGCTCTCGGGCCAGCAGTTTGACACCCCTGCTCTAGAACAAGGAGACATATTTATTTCAATGTATATTTAACATTTCCTTTAAAAAAAACTTTTATCAAATGGTTAAGATTTCAAGATCATAGTACCTGAATTATGGTCACTATCAGGATAGTCTCATCTTAATTTTTTATGTTATTATCTATGTTCTATTTCAATCTTTTCAACCAATGGACACTCTGCAGAAATAAAAATTAAATCTAATGCAACATTTCTGGTTGACTCTTATATCCTTTCCTGCAAAATTAGTGGCACCTGAGGCATTTTCCTAGATCTTCCCAGCTTTTTGGAAATATCACACTTTAATATTGCTTGGTTGATGGGAGGTAATATTAGTTCTGGGCTTTTCCCAGACTTCCCTCTGAGTTCTGTACTACCGTAATTTAAAAATGACTACAATTGTTCTATATCTCCAACAGAAAGGAGGGGTTGACTCTGTGTACCAGCAAGTGTCTAAAATCTCACTGGAAGGAATAAGGGATGAGAATATGAATTGGGACATGAGGGGATGCATATTCTATTAGTTTTGATGACTGGAAAGGGAACTAATTTCACAATAGTTACACTTAAGATTTGTTATGACAAAAGACAAATATGGATGTATTAATCTATTAATCATGGTTATGTTACTGGTATAAACACAACTGTTGCATGTTCTGATTCTGGAGATTAGAGATCAGTTGGCCTGTCCATGCATGGGTAACTATCTAAGAACAGACAGTCCGAAACTTTGGATAGAAAAATACAACAGGGACAATTTGCATCTCTATTTACTTTCAGAGAACGGTGAAAATCTCTCTTCATCAATTTTAACAGGAAGACAAAAATGAGAGGAATGAAACAAAAAATAGATCTGTTTCTAATCCCTTATGGCTATAATATTTTCCCCCAGGTGGTTCTTGGAATAACAGTATTATAGAATGTAACATTATCATTTCTAAAAACTGGTAAAAGAATAAGTTAGCTCAAAGAACCCCCACCCTTTCCCCAATTTTGATTCAAAGGCTTTTTTTTACCCAAGATTATTCTGTAGCAGAACATGCAACCATAACCCTCCACTGCAGCACTTTTAAAAAGTCCAAGTATCCTCAAGATAGTTCATAATGTCAGTAATAAGAGACACGTCAGTATAAGAGACACGTCACTAGAAAGCGATAAACTGCATAAGATTATTCCACATTCAGCATTGTATTTCGTGACAATAACAACAAATGAAAGGAAGGTCCAATTTTTGGAATATGTTATAGCTGCCTTCCAATTTTTAAAATGGGACTTGCTACTAAAGGTCTTGACCAGTCTAGAGCCAGAAAGTGCTATTTCTTCAATAATGATAATTGATTCATTAAATTTTGCTGCACTTTTGTAGCAAAAAGTATCAGTTGATGACAAGTGCAGAATTTTGTGGTGCCTCCCTTGATATAATTGTAAGACTTATCAATGAATAAACCACCGCCACTACTACTCCCCCTGTAACTGTCAGTGTAAACCTTTGTATAGTTATTAAGAAAAAGGTTTCACTGTCCACAGTGAGGCTTGCTCCCTAACAAATCTACTCAGGGTTGCACCTTAAATTATTTCAATTTTAAAACCAATTTCAGTTTCACAAATTTAAAGCATTACAATTAAATAGCAGGAAAGACAAGGTCAACTTTGTGCAACCAGTAACTAGGATGGTCACTTTGCTCACCCTACTGCACAACTCCCAACCTTTTCTATACCCCGCACCTCTACCGCGCTTCTGATATATTCTCGCACCTCTTACAAAAATTCGAAATAACAGCAACCGATTATGCATGTGCATTATAATTTTGAAAACCCAAGTTTTCGCACCCCCTGGAATATCATCTCACACCCCCAGTGGGTGCGAGCACCCCTGGTTGGGAACCCTTGCCCTACTGGGACTCCAAAAATGAGGCACTTCTCTGTTTTTGGAGGGACAGAAATAAAATAAATAAATAAATTGGTGTCTCTGCTGATGGAATCGTGTTTCTGAGCATCTATTGCTTATTTTTTCAAGTTCATAGTAAGAAGTTACATTCCATCCATTACTTGCATCGATCCCACTAATTATTTTATCCTTTCCCAGCTAATGAAAGCAGAATACTTAAACTCATGAATCCTCAATGCAAAAATACATTTAATGTCATGTCCAGTTCAGCCCTCCTGTTAAGAAAAGCGGTATCCTCTTTTATCTGGAAGTGGCATTTGACAGTGGTTTTTACCATTTTCAATTAATACTAGCTTTTCTGGTGCTCTGGTTATATTTATAGGTCCTAGTTAGACAAGTTCAAATCATTCATATACTTCATGACAAAAAAGCCAACTTCAGCTTTCAGAGAATTTCTTTTGTTTGTCAATATGCAATTAGTTTTTGTCATTGATTTTTGCCATCTGCTGAGCACTGGCATTGTTGTCTCCGAGACCTTGCCTCTTCAGTTCATTTCCTTTCATGAAAATGAAGAGTGATTGCCTTGCTGCACTTGGGTAACAGGAAAGTATATAAAGCTCCTTGAAGTTGTAGATAGGTGTCTTGTACAATATACATACTTTCAATCAGCCTTACATCCTGAAGGAGTTACAGTGGAACAGCCAATTTAAAAGAAGCCAGGGTAGAGGACAATGATGCTTACTTCTTACAAACAACATGGTAGTGTCTTCAGGGTGTGGTAAAAGAGCCAAGATGGAAGCTACAAGAGTGTGGCAGAAACTCTGCCTGTTTTTTATGTGTGTCTCGTGTATGACATGTATAAGAGGTTTCAGTGGCAAGATCAGTCAAAATCACATCTCAGATTACAATTTAGAGCCGTTGCAGAAGCTTGCTTCCATAGCACTAAGTATGCACATTTTTAAAATAGCAAGTTTGTACTCCTACTGTACAGCATTCAGTTTGCAATTCACATAACACTTAATTTAGAATAGGCCAATTTATGACAATGACAATACTATGAGATAAATGTAGGTTCTATCCAAGTTGTCCCAATGTAAATATATTTATTTATGTATTATTAAAAACCTGGAGAAACAGATGCACATAATGGATCTAAGTCAAAAGGTTGTTGTTTTTTTTACAGATTTTCCAAATGTTCTGAGAGGAGCAGACAAACATTGTGTTCCACTGTTTCAATGGCATCTTCAGAAAGAACTCTTTCTGTTTTTTTAATTATTTATTTTGCTGAACTATTTAACAAAAGGAAAGCATGCCTCTACCTGCAGCAAAATTAAAGAAACAATATAGTTTCAAGAATAGTAATAATAATTTAAAAAGAAAAAAGGGGAGGGATAGCAAATTATTGTTATAAATCAATTCCAAATTCTTCTCCCTTCCTCCATTATTTGAGAAAAATTGATTAACATTTTCACAGACAACATCACAACAATCCAATAATGCCAATTAGCATATGGCAATTCCTCTCATGCCTGAAAAATCCATGAATTCTTCACACTTTGATATGAAAATAAAACTAAGAAGAATGTATACATTCCTAACACACATTAACTCATATGAATTCTATTGATATTAGCTCGATATGTGATGGAAATAGGATAATACCAAGTCATATAAGTTAGTACTGTGATATACAGTAGATGTTTCTTCATCAGCAAGGAGATTGCAAAAATGTTTATTAATCATCTTCTAAGGTATGCAATATAAATGTAGCCTTTTTGTTTTTGCAGTAACCTTATTTCAAGATTATAGGAAACTAATTTTATATTGTTTAAAGCAACCCATGATTGGTTTATTAAAAAAAGATATCTCAAGAGAGTTTCTGTTGTACTCATCAGTTAAACGAGGTTTTAATGGGAGAGACTGTTCCTTAGATATTCTTAGCTATCATAATTTCTTCATGATTGGAAATAGTAAGGAATGCATGTCTAGGGAGCAGAAATTAAGCTGAAGAACAAATTACTGATTTCTACCAATCCAGTTGTTGCTTTCTTGGTAACACAATCTTCAAATAACCAAAACCAGTACCATATACGTGGATATAACTATGCAGCCATAAAAATGTAGCCCATAAAGACTATACTATTTGTACAAGAATATGAAAAAAACCTCACTTATAACAGCAAAGACCTGATTAGGGGCTGACTGTGGGTGGTCATGACAATTGCTCATATGCAATTCCATATCAGGCTAAAGTGAAAGAACACAGTCAACCAGTTTCCACAGTATGGTCTTTAGCATTTATCCGCCATTTTCAAGAAGAACATAGGGAATCACTATAAAGACATTGACAAAGAACCAGGGTAAGAATGGAATGAAATCAGAGAGTTGACACAGACTTGATGGGACTTTAGCAGTGTAAGGGTCAATTACATTTTTAACTCAAGAATTTCTGATCATCCCATTATATCTCACAGCAGGAGAGATATAATGAACACATCATTCTCAAGCCCTGGGATGGTGATCAGAAGCTTTTCAGATGTTATAGCTGAACTGTTATTTTTATTTGAGAAGCTGGGAAAATAATTAAATGCATTAAATTGAAATTAATCACATTTACTTTTTGTCCCGGTTCCACTTACTTGACTTGTTACTGAAAAGCTAAATCCAAAGCCAAGATCTGGATACTGGCAATATTAGTTTACTGTTATATACAGCTATACAGCCAGTGCTTTTTTTTTGAAAAAAAAAAAAAAGGTGCCGGAACTCACACACGTTCATCATATGGTCCTTGAAGACTTATTGTGCTTAAAGAAGAAGCAGGTCATTAATACATACATGCAGTGGTGGGATTCAGATATGTGAACAACGGGTTCTCTGTGTGGATGCCGCTTCCGGAAGTCTGTTCTGGGCCTGGGCAACAAAAAATTAGCTACTGGTTCTGCCAAAGTGGTGTGTATTGGCTGAATTCCACCACTGCATACATGTGTGAGTATGTTTATGCATATGTACAGTGGTAGGATTTAGCCAGTTCACACCAGTTTGGCAGAACCGATATCTATTTTTTGTTGAGTTTGGCAAACCGGTTATGATAAATCTGCGTCTCCACTCCTGGCCTTCCCATCTCTGGTTTTTCCAAGTTTTTTTCAATTTGATGTTGAGGTTTTCTCTCTCGGCTCCTCCCTTCAGCTGTTTGGGTTTTGCCACTCTCACGCTCCTCAGGGTGATGGAGGAGGTTCTCCAAAGCACCGACTGAAGATGACGCCCTGTTCCATGTCCAAGACCTCCTCCATCACCCTGCAAGCCGAGCATAGGGGAGGGGTAAACAGGAGATCCAGATGTACTGCACGGTGGCAGAAAGCGGAGGCAGGCAGGGGAAGACCCTCTGCATAGGCTCCAGACAAACCGAGATCCAGGACTGAAAAAGCAGCAATGGGAGCAAAGGGCTGTTCAAAGGAGGAGGAGGAATGAGAAAGTGGGAGAAGTCACTATGAACAGGCGAGGTGCAACAGGTGTCAGGGTCCTTCAGCACGGTAAGTGGTTGTGGAGTTCATGGGGTAGCTCCATCTCCCCCACTTGCCTCATGGCAGTGCCCACTGCCTCCCCCCTACAGAGAACTGGTTAAATTATTTGAATCCCACCACTGTGTGTGTTTGTGTGTGTATGTGTGTGTGTGATAAGGATGCATGGCAAGCTGCTTATAAAAAATTTGCTAAGAAAAGTG
The DNA here is from genome assembly GCF_001527695.2 of Protobothrops mucrosquamatus. Classification (NCBI taxonomy): domain Eukaryota; kingdom Metazoa; phylum Chordata; class Lepidosauria; order Squamata; family Viperidae; genus Protobothrops; species Protobothrops mucrosquamatus. The sequence continues at coordinate 215,891 of NW_015387969.1, read as the reverse complement.
CAGGATCTTGGGTAGGCAGTCTCTAAGAATCAGACATGATTGAACTAAAGAGAAAGTGAGAGAGAAAGGGAGGGAGGAGATAGAGATATTAGTCCTTATCACTTTCTTTGCCTGATACATCTGGAGAAATGTATAATTTCAGTGATTTGGATCTTGCCTTTCCTGGTTGGAAGGAACTATATTCAAAGAATGACAATAGAGATCCAAATCAAATATTTATGGTATGGGACTCTAGGATGTTCAACACTATAATCTTACACTTATGAATATCTAAGTTCATGACAGCCTTATGGTTGCAAATAGAACATATGTAAAATAATTTTAGTGGACTCTTATAATGCCATAATATTTAATTTAGATCTAACCAGGAAGAGAGAACAATTGCTTGGTAAAGCTTTGAAGAATGATGTCATTCTCAGTTCATTTTAAAGTCTTGTTTTGTTAAAAAAAAGCGCTATCTAAAATGGGTTTTTTACTATATCTAATACTGTAATTCTTTAAGATAGTTTGTACTGGACTCGTGACTTTAGTGAACAATGTAAAATAAATTCAAACTGCTCTTGCTGTAGTGCAGTAAATGAGCATACTGTCCTTTGTACGTATCAATATGGTAAATTCTAAAAACTCGTTATCCGATCATCAAAGTCCATTCAGACCATTTTCTCATCCTATTGTACTCTGTTCCCTTGTATTTGCCAAAATGGTTGTGACATTATCAAAATGCGCTATTCTTAGAAAAGTATATGCTGAAAGATATATACGGTATAATGCTGTAAAGAAAATGACACGAGGGAAATAATGGGGAAATACTTTTCTTAGCTTTAGGTACTGAATCACCATTCTAACCTGAGGCCTTTTCAAACTAATTTTAATTAATACACCCAGTTATACAGTACATACCTTACAAAAGGAAGGGAATAAAAAAGACTAGCACTGATAAGAATGGATGAGTTCCTCAGTGCAAGGAGATTTTTAAGCCTTTTAGCCAAACACACTTAGAAAACTCTTTCAGATTTTTTTCTATAAGAAGATCCATGTGCCCAGGGGAGGTAAGGCTTGCATGCACAGCTAAAGTTGACTTCCAAGGATGCACAATGATCTTCAGAGACTATTTACAGAGAATTCTAGCAACAATTAAAAAGAATCACTGTTTTATTGAAGGTAGAAGCAGACAAGTCTGGAGAAATTGGGCAAATACTAGTTATATGGAAACTCTGGGCACTGTAAGCTCGAACCAGGCTGGATTTTTTTCTATCACACACAATCTTTTTTCCTTTTAAGTTTTCATGGGTAGATATGGGGCAGGGTGGCAACAAACGTTTCAACTGAGCTTAATCTATTTTTGTCCTGTTGTACTTTTCACAATGGTTCCAGTTGTTTGGATGAGGGAGTTTCATGGATTTGGATGGAAACAAAGGATTCAAACTATTTATTGCAGCACGTACCTTAGGTATCTACAGTAAATGAATTTTTCATTAAAATGATGAAGTGTGTCCCTTCCATACTTGTGTGGGACATCACAATGCTAAATGTGCCACAAAAGAGGCACAATTTGTCGCATGACATCATGGTGGACCTTTTAATCATTTGTCCTCTGTAGATGTCTGTAATATGCAATAGCGCCATTCCACAGTCTCATCCTTTTTAAAAAACCTCTGCATGTTTTATTTTCTACTTATTCTACTTATATAATGATTATTTTCTACTTACAGTATATAATGAAGAAATGTAATAGGTAAGTGGGAAAATGTGATCATGGATTAACTGGAAGTTTCAGTTTTTAGAACAGAAGGAGGAATGGAAAAGAAAGAATCCAGTAAGGTCTGTTAAGTGGCTGCTAGACTCGAAAAGAAAAATGCATGTCAGAGAATTGATACTGCCACCATTAAGGATTACTTGGAGAAGGATGATTGTAAAACCTGGGTGAAAAGAGAAGAAAAGCAATGTTCCTTTAGATAGCAGAGCTCCAAGCTGACTAAAAAGGAAGCCACACGTTACATGTGTTACTATTTTGTTGACAAGAATTCTCTGCCACAGTGTCATATAGAACAAGCACATTTCAAATTGAATGTGGGAATTCCGTAAGGAGAGGTCAGCAGCCCTTACCAACCATTCCATTAATCCTTAAATCCCAGATGCTGTGTTCCTTAAGTAATGATTACATTTTCTCTCAGAAGTGCACAATCTCCTTCCAGTAAACAGATGGTTCTTCAAGACTACCCCAGGTGCTTAACTACTCAGTGTTCATATCTACAATTGTTCCGTTTATGTTTCCATTTTTTTTCCTTTTTCATTCTATCAAATCTGGCAGAGTTCAGAGTTTTGTGTAGTACCCTTTTCCACCCAAACAGGTAAACAGCAATTGCATGGATTAAACATTCTCAAACTATTTAAGGCTGATAACTCTATAAAGCAGTGGTTCTCAACCTTTTTAATGCCGCGACCCCCAACCAGTCGTAAGTCGAGGACTAAACCAGTCGTAAGTCGAGGACTAAACTGGTCATAAGTCGAGAACTAAACCAGTCGTAAGTCGAGGACTACCCAACCGATCGTAAGTCGAGGACTTTCCCTACCCGGGAGCGCCACACATGTGTGGTTCCGCCCCCTGCGCCGGCCGAGGCGTAGCTGGCAAGCGGCAGAGACAGAGCAGGCCGACCACCAGCTGGCCCAGCCCAAGGGAGGTAAGGCACCCGCTGGAAAAGGGGAAAAAAATGGCGGACAGCCTTGCTTGGTGACCCCCGTGAAATGGTCGATTGACCCCAAATGGGGTCGCGACCCATAGGTTGAGAACCACTGCTATAAAGATCTTACTCACTCTTAACAATTTACAAGTGCATGACAAGATTCTTCGTATTTATTCTTTTGATGGAACAGCAACAACACATTATTATTTGAGAATGAAAATAATGAATGCAAGACTGTGGCATTCCTAAGTAATTCATCTTCCCATAAACCTAAACTGTGGCACACAAAAAAAAATACTGGGGGGAAAAAAAGAGAAAAAAAGCTGACTTCTTCTGTAAATGCAACTGCATGGAAAATTATTTCCACAATTACCATATCTCTTTCCCAATTCTAGGCATCTTTTATATGTACTAGATTTGTAATTGCTGAGAGCCCTCTCTTATGTTCTTTGTCAAAAGTTAAGATAAGGTCTCAATTTGATCAACCAGTAACAAAAACCAAAGTATATTATATGCCAGACAATGTTAACCCTACAGTATCAATGCTTACATTTTCTCATTCACTAAAACAAGAACTAAATGGTCTGCCCCAATTCTTTGGATATATCTGTCCTGAAATATGACTAACTAAAGATTCTATCTCATCTCATTTTAACATTTGTTAAAAATCCATGTTAAAAAATTTACTAGAATTTTATATTATGTTTCTATATTACTAATTTTTATAAAAGCAGGCCAGGCAGTTGGACTTCATATATCTGGAAACGAAAATCTGAAACAAACGTTTGAAGGCTGTGCAGTTTTTAAATATCAACTACGGCAACATAAACAGAGCACTAGTTGTGTATGGAGCTCATTCATTCAAAATGAAAGATTACTTGTTCTTCCTAAATACAGGTAGTCCTCATTTAGCATCCACAATTTGGAAAAAGCAAATCAGTCATTAAGCAAAGTGATTGTAAGTGAAACCGTGACTGTGTTTATTATTGTACTTCGCCTTATAGAATTTCCCTTATAGAATTGTAAAGGTCAAAATAGAAAGGATTGGTCACAAAGTTACTTTTGCATCACTGCCATAACTGTGACCTTTAAATCTCAACCATTTAAATTTGGGATTCAGAAAGTTCAAGTTGCCAAAGCCCCTGTTTCATAACAGATCCATCAATTAGAAATATTTCTTAATATAGGTTCCTAATATTAACTTTTGTGGCAAAATTAAAAAATGGTTATTTTTACATCCAAACCATCTGGAATCCTTATACATTTCCCCCTTTCCATTTCCATAATACTACCATAAAATTTACTTTATTATAATGCCAAAGGTATCACAGACTGAAAATTCTGTAAAATCTGATGGAAAGAAGCAAACTGTTATATGTCGCTGAAGTAATAAAAATGTATGAAACATGAGTATAAAACTAGAATTAGATACTTTGGTCAGCAATTTACAGTAGTGGCCAAAATTGTGGAAACCTTTTGGGAAAAGTGTATAGTAAAAATGCCACCTTTGGTTACGTTTCCACCAATTTATCTTCTAATTTCTTTATAACTGTAGCCTTGTTCACTTAATAATACTATTTTACATCGCTTTCTGGGCAACCAGTCAACTCTTTGCACCATTACTTTAATTTTATTACGTTTTACAAGCTCACTAAATGAAAGAATACAAAAAAACCCAACCAACTTGACACACTGACAAATGTCCTCCTTTCAGCTTCAATACATTACATCAATAACTGAATCCTACTGTGATTTGATTGGCTCATTGCCAAAACAAGATGACACCTGATTGGCTCTCTAAATACTCATGCTCATTGGCTACAATCAGATGAAGGAAAGCTACCTGATATCAACCTAAGCAAGTTGTGCTTCCTTTTTCTGGTTATTTGGCTATAACTTTTCATAGAATACAGTACAGACAATTGAACAAACTTTGTTGCATCACATTTTTGATTAAATTATCTTGCCATTGATATATAATTTTATGGTACTATTCCCCCCAGAATTGGTGTTATTAGCCATCAAACCTCAAAAATACACTTTTCCCAAAAGGTTTCCACAATTTTGGCCACTACTGTATAGTTAAGGGATTCACAATAACACAATATTGCATTGCAGGTGAAAACTATATGCCCACTTCTAATTAGAGGAACAGAAAAGATGGTTCTAGGAAAAAAATGTAATGTTTACCTATTGTCTTTCAAATTGCTTATTTACAGCATGTGACAACTGTTTCTGTTGAGCAGTTTTCTCATTATCTTTTAACAGACATTTCTGAATATCAACAAACATGCACACTGGAAAATAATGCTTGCTGAATTTATTTTTTAAAAGATCTAAGTTATACATGTTAATCAAACTATCTTAATGTAACTGTTTTAATAGCATGAAATAATGTGAAAGTGCCAAGAAAAATGAAAAATTGCCTAGTTCTAGCTTTTTGGAGCTTTTTAAAGACAATTACCAAAGACTAAAAATTAGAGAAAAAAATGGCAGGATCAACATGGTTAAAGGAAACCTATAGAGGAGAGTAATGTGCTGAATATTTTTCCAAATATTTATAAAGTATTGTGACTGCATATAAACTAAAAAAATAATAAAGCAGCGTCTTCTGGAAATTAAAACAGTATTTTGAGATACAGATAGTCCTCGTCTTAAAAATATTCATTTAGTGCCTGTTTGAAGTTGCAACGACACTGAAAAAAAGTGACTTATCGTTTTTCACACTTATAATGGTTGCAGCATCTCCATGGTCATGTGATCAAAATTCAGATGCTTGGCAACTGGCATGTATTTATGATAGTTGCAGGGTCTTGGGGTCATGTGATAACCTTTTGCGATCTTCTGTCAATTAAAGTCAATGGGGAAGCTAGATTCATTTAATAACCATGTTACTAATTTAACTGCAGTGATTCACTTAACAACTGTGGCAAGAAAGGTCATAAAATGTGGCAAAGCTCACTTAACTGTCTCAGTTAGCAATGCAAATTTGGTTTCAATTGTCATCGTAAGTCAAGGACTACCTTCTTCCTAATATCCTTCTATCTTTTCTTTTCCTGATTCTATTGCTTGCTATTTTATCTTATCTTTCTGTTTTGTTATTTTTTCCCCTCAGTTGTTTTTATTTTATAAATGGAAAGTATCACAGTTAATCCCAGCTAATTGGTTCATATGAAGAATTACTGGTCAATTATATTGCTTTTGATTTAATCGCCTATGGCAGTGATGGCGAATCTTTTAGAGACTGAGTGCCCAAAAACTGGCCCTGCCCTGCTCCACCCCCTGCCCCACCCCTGCCCCACACCCACACCGTCCCCCTGCCTGCAGGACCACTCACCGCCTCCAGGGCCCGCCGCAGATTGCCCAGGCAGCCCAGGAGCGCCATGGCCGCCACGCCCTCTGCCCGCGCCCCGCAGCATCAACATGATGCTGCGGGGCGCGGGCAGTCTTGTCTATGCTGCCTGGCTGCCATGTCCTTGGCTGCGCTGCTCTGTGTGGGCAATGCTCGGGGACAACTCTCCTCCAGGGGGGCTGCTGGTGAGGAGGGGGTCATGGGGGGAGGCGAGGCTGGGGCAACGGCATGTGTGCCCACAGAGAGGGCTCCGAGTGCCGCCTCTGGCACGCGTGCCATAGGTTCGCCACCACTGGCCTATGGTCACGTAACCATAAGATAACATTTTAAATAAACAAATTGTTTGTATGATGAATGATAAGTAAACATTTTGTAACCTTTCCTATAAAGTAATAAAAAATTAAAATACATTATTTAATGCTGCAGATTTTTTTTAAATAAAAGCATCTGTAAATAAGACATATCAGTTCTTCAGCTCAACAACAATAATTATGCCAGGAGAATTTTCCTAGGATGGGAATTACACAGGCTAAGACAAAGTCACTAAGGTGGCTTGGACCATTCAATCTATGCAAGTTCCAAAATATACACTATCTGGTCCTCAGTGGAAATTCTTATTTTGATAGGCACCATCATATGGGGAAAATGAGCTCTTCCTGTAAGCTACAAAATGTTTAACTCTTCCTAAAAACTGCTTACTCATATTAAGAAACTGAATTAATAACATAGAACATTTGAAACCATTGTACATTGCCTTCTTAGTATAAACATTATGGAACCTCTACAACTCATGTATTCAATTTTTCATGCACACACACACACACACACACCATTTTTCCTTTGCACAAAAAAAAAAAAAAGACAGCTGAGGGCAAGTCCAACCTGATACATTAGAGAAACATTTGTTACTTATTATAAACACTCAAAACTAGACTCTAAATATAAATGGTTTACAAGCTTTCAGATGTGTAAATGCAATAGAATCATATATAAAATAGATTTCATTTCCAAAAGCCTCAAGTTGGAAATCAGAGAAAGGTTAGTCAGCAAGTGAAACCAGGTCCCTATAGAGGCCATTGTCTTAACTGCTGCTTCCATATTGCTACTTTCATTTTTTTTTCTTTTCAGTTCTGACTTGAGAATATTGATTCCATGTTAGACTGGCTACAGATTTACCAGGATATTGATTCTGCCACTGATACAGTGGAAGGCTACTAAAGACTTTCATGGATTCCCACCGCAACAAACCAAGTGAATATAAACAATTTTGCTTATTGGACTACAGCAGTGGTGGCGAACCTATGGCACGGGTGCCAGAGGCGGCACTCAGAGCCCTCTCTGTGGGCACATGCGCTGTCGTCCTAGTCCTAGGCCTTCAGCTGAGTTTTATAAAACCTTTTCGCTTTAGTCCTCCACCTCTGTGTGCAAAAAAAAAAAAAAAGGTTTAATCAGTCAATTTCAACTTCTTGCGGGAAAAAAGATCTTGCAAAGTTGGAATTGATTGATTGAACTTTTTAGTCCCACCCAGTCTGCCGTGACCACCACAGCCACGCCCACCCAGTGGGCCACGCCCACCCAATTGGCCACACCCAGTCAATGGGCTACACCCAGCCAATGGGCCACACCCAGCCAATGGGCCACACCCACCCGGCACTCGACGATGCGTAAGTGGGTTTTGGGTTGCAGTTTGGGCACTCAGTCTCTAAAAGGTTCGCCATCACTGGACTACAGGTTCCTGATTAATTCTTCTCCCTGTCACCATTCAATCACTTCAGCTTGCTTTGAATGATTTATTACACAGGCATATTAAGCAATTCATGTGAATTGGAGTGGTGGTGGTGGAATTTCATAGGTTTGGCACCTTACATTGTGTACCTTTTTCTATCACATTGAACAGGAAAGTATACTCAGCAACAATGCTCATTAATTTCCCAAACTTGACTCCTCAACCAGCACATTCATGACAAAAGCTAAGTAAGTGCATATTAAGAGATAGTATATCCTTTTTCCCCTGTCTTATGCAATTGGGCTAGGCTCCTATTCCTCTTTTAGACACAATGGTGTTAAAATTTAATGTCCCAAAAGTTTTTGCCCATGCAGACATAATAAACTGGCATAATATCTTTGCTGTGAATACAAAGTGGTTGATAACTCTAACCATAATCCAATTGGTGCTACACAGCCAATATAAGTGAATGGAATTAATTGGTGCAAAAAACTCATTGGCAGAGAAAAACCTTTTTGCAGGCAAAAAAAGAAACAAGAGCCTAGAGCTCTGTACACTTTGAAAATATTTTAGGAGAGATGTTACAAATCACACCCCAGAACAGTACCTCTTTAAAGTAGACTTATCTTTTTTCATACGAAATGAAAAATAAATTGTGCCTGCTTTCAGAATCCCTTATGTGACTGCTTCTTTGCACATTAATGAAGAAACCTGAAAAAAGATGGAATGCTTGAATGGATAATCAAGAGGTGTGGGAGCCAAAGTACATCTGCATCATTTTAAAAGCATGCGTAGACTTGTTATTTAGCCCAAAACATCTTCAGAAAAACCCCAAGTAAAAGTATTAGAAAACTAATGAGTTAAATTATATCTGAGTTCCTTAAGGCTATATTTTAATTTCTTATTTGGAAAGTGGCTTTCAAGAATCTGTCTAAAGATGATATAGAAAAGTCTTGGAATAGCTTTTTTTAACTTCATAGAATCATGGTGGAGCTTATCAAAATTATAAGGGTCCATAAGGACAATTATTTCTCATTTATACATAGAGAAAATGGGAATCAGTGAATTCAATCTTACCTGCTTCAAGTCCTGTTCTGTTCCTGTTTTGATATAAATTTTTCTGCTCCTAGCGGATACATTTATTCAAGAAAAATGAATTATATGATTATGATTTTTCATGGTCTAAACACATCTTTTGAAAGTGTTAGACATTATATTGACTCAGCCAAAGCATCTATTTTATTTGATCACATTTTTTTTTAATTTACGGCGCTTATTTTGAAACTTGTATTTTTCCACTAACATTACCATCTATGTTACATGATAGATAAATTGCTTCAAAAGAAACTAATTTCCCACAGTATAACTGTAAAACAAATTGGTTTTTAGAAGCAGGCTTTCTCCTTGTTATTGTTTAGAAGGGGACTAAAAGGAGACTCCCAGATTTAATGTTATTTTTTTTAATCTGCCATGCCCTTAATGTTAAATGCTTTGTATCAAGGGCATTGGGAACCAAAGTCATCGGCTGCTCCCAAGACTGCAGGCTGGGCGTTGCGTAAAAAGCCTGCTGAGAAGATGTATTGGGGAACGTAGTTGCTTGCATAGTTTTAGGAGTGGGGTTTTTACCTTTCTATTAGGGAATTGTTACGTGTGTCTCCAGACTTGGTTTCACTTTTGACGTGCCGATACTTTGTAACTAATAAACATGTTCTTTGAGGGATTTGCAAGCCTTGAAGTTCTGCTTTATTCGTCTCTGTCTATCGGAACCATGACAATATGACTAAAATAAAATGTACATGTTAATAACTTCTTTACATGACTACTGATCATTTACAGCAGAAATAGTTATAAAGCAGAAAATAAATGTACATATTATTCTGTTCTTCACATTATTCTGTTATTATGGCATGATGAACATCTCATTGCCCTGCACTGAAAAAGACACATTTTTTTCAGAGTAGAAGGCACACATGGAATATCCCTAATCACAACAAAAGAAATTGTGACTCTTGGGCAGTTTTGCATTGGAATCCAAACAACTGCATCAAGTTGAATGAATAACCACAGTGTCTAAGAACCTTGGAGCCCAAGTTCATAAATCCATTCAGTAAGAACCACAGACCATTCCAGATATAGAGACATACAATTCCCCATACTGCATGTTGATGTTCTAATATTAGACTTAAACTAAAAATTTATGTATATTACTGAATTATTGGTTAACCCAGACAACACCTATAATGGTTTTGATTTATTAGGGGATACTGTATTATCAATTAGATGATTGAACATGGTGGAAAATAGATAACTTTTAGAAAACAGAGCAATATTATAATCAAATAGATAAGATGTAACCAGAATATTAGATTTTGGTATGAAAAGGGAAAAAGGGAGAAGTTGAGATAAGGGAAACTTTTGGTCACCTAAACATAAAATACTTGGAAATCATAAATACTTTGAATACTGATGGGAAATTAAAGCCTAAAAAAAAGCAATAACAGGACATTGATTGTATACAAGGATTAAGTGCAAACACAATTAAGATATGTATAAGCTAAAAAATATTGATAACTGTAACAAAGATGTTTTTATTTAGTCGATAACAATAAGAATTGTACTAACCTAATATGAGATAACAGATATTAATGGAAAAAGAGGAAATATCTGATGTTGTAACATGAGATTTACACTAAAGATTTATGTACACTATTGAACTATTGATTAACCCAGTCATCACATTGCTTTTTAAATATCCATTTGTAAAATAAGAAAATCAATAAAATATTATAAAAAATTGTAACCATTGCAAAGATATCTTTGAAAAAGATGCAATTGCCAGATAAAGATGGGAGTTTGGATTTTTGAAATCTTGAATTATAACGATTATGCATACCTTTTAACAAGTGTCACATTTAGGGACCTCTGGAAGAAATGGCAAATTAAAGATGGCTCCATGAAAAGCAGAGTCAATGACTGTGACAGAATGAAGAGTTGATGAATCAATCAGCTCTTTGTAATTCCTCTATGGAGAGAGAACTTAAGTTTCATGAATGGAGGCAAACATACCTGTCCCAGAATAATGTTGTAGGATCCAATCTGGGTCAATCACTGGAAAGTTCCCTGAGGATAGTTCCAGCACAAGTCTGAAAACTTGGAAGACTATAAACCTCTGGTCCCAGTGATCAATCCAGATCCTGGAATTTAAGACTACCTACAAGTGCTACACATGGTTACTCTTCATGAGGAAACTGCAGACAGCAGTCTTTGGCAGATCTGCATAAATGCCATTTCCCAGTTGCCATATATTGCCAATATTTGCGGTGTTTAATGATATACTAATTTGGACCAGCCACATGTCCAGCTTCAGAGATACCCAAATTATTAGAAGGAATCATTAAATCCTATGAGACCAAAAAGCTCACAATCAGTTTTTATAAGTTTCAGTTTTCAATAAATCAATTTGCTATGCAAATTAGACTGAATGCAATAAGAAATTTAAAATTTTGCCTAAACAATGGCAACAACGGCGAATTTTGCCTAAACAATGGCAAAGTATTTTGATTACAGCTTTACAACAACAAAAATTATGTAAAACGATGTATTTGAATAGAAAAAGAATAATCAATACTTCATTATAATAGTGAAATATCCTCAAGTTATTATGTTTGGGGAGAAGTATTTACATATATTAAATTGACTTTAAGACAAAGGTTAATATTTTGGATACACAGATTCATCTGAACTACGTACTTATTACTTGGAAATTAACAGCAGGAAAATAGAAATAGGTTTTCCGTACCATGTTTATAGCATTTGAAAGACACATTAATAGCTCCAGTGATTTACTGGACTGAAGACCCATTGTCAAGTATTTTCAGTCAATGCATTCTGCATATTTGGAGAACGTAGAAGGTATCAGTTCTGGAACATTTCTGTACTTGTGGAGGATTTCAGTTTAGAGATCTAATGAATTATGTACTCAATTATAAAGTGTGTAAATCTCCTGTAATCCAATTTAGTTATCTTCTGCAGTCCTAGAATTCCTAAGAATCCTGTGGTGATATAATATTCTTTTTGCTGGCCAGCCTCGATCACAAGGTAATGCAGTAATGGGAAGGATATGCAGTGGTAGGAAGGTATATCGGAGCTACTCAAAAGGCAGCTATAACAACAGCTGTAAAGAGATTGAATTTGTTTAACTTCTACATTTATTGCTGTTATGTGTATTTATGCATGAAGGTTATTACAGTTTAGTTATTATTACAACCATTAGACTTATAACTATCCACCTTTTTTGTGTAAGCACCTGCCCTTTGCAACTATTCCCCTCCCCCCACTGAAATTAAGAAGGTCTCAACCCTGTTAGGCTTCCATAAAGGTTTAAGCCTTTATAAAGGTTTAAGCCAGCAAGACATCAACTCTCAATGGTGCTCCCAGAAAATGTGCTTCATAGCAGACTTTCCATTGAATTGTTTCCTGTAGATTCTTTTCAGAACTGATTCAGAAGAAAAAGAGAGAAAAATACCCCAAATATATGGATACTTTTAAATTTTAATTTAAATTAAAATTATTTTAATTCTTTTTCATAACTCCTTAATAAAATGGTTAGCAACAACCTTTTTAAAGAAAACAATGCCATGATTTACACAATATATATTGGAGGTAATATCCAGTAGGTGAATGGTTCTCCTCTATAAATCCACAAGTTTGTAATTTAGATTGTTATTTAAAAACTGGAAAATATTGGGGCACCTGAGAGAAACTGTCATTTGCAGGGAATGAACCATGCATATCACTAATAAGACTCCACTCTTTATTTCAAAGGCCACTTTGAAGAGGACAAAATATTTAGATCAGATTGGGTAATTGACTATGAACATGTCCTATTGTTTTCTTTGTATCCATTTCTATTTTTGTTATCAGTTTTATATATTTGATATGGTCAAAATACAAGTTTCTTCCTACTACGTTTGTTTTTTAAAACTTGAATCAGTTTTGATTTATGGGCAAAAACAAATTGCTTTGACTTATCCATAGTTTTAATCAAGCTCAAACACATAAATTGTCAGGTTTTTTTCCATTCTACTTGTCATTTTTAACCAACTTAGTTTGAGCTTGCAAACCTTGTAATTTGTTTGTCATAGGCCTGATTATAAACAAACTAAAAATTGGAACTCTACATACCAATCAATTTGGGGTTAGCCAAAGATTTTGACATCCACTGAAATATTCTCCAAATTGAAGCAACACACACTTCATATAGTTCGCTAAAAGAAAAGGATGATTGATCTGTTCTGAATTGTAGCTACTAATATATTTTTCCATATTGATACTCTTTTAAATCTAGAAAGGAAAGGAAAGTCTCGTTCAAAATTAGCTTAATGGCTGGTGAGTTCATGAGCACATCAATACAATCCTCTTCAAGGACTAGAAGAAGACAATGGCAAAATACTGTCTTGAAGTAATTTGCCATTTTCTTCTTTTAAGTTGTTTTCAAAATATTCACTTTAACTTGTGTGCTTGGTATTCCCTGGTGTGCCCCCATCTAATTACTAAGCAGTTTAGCTTAGCTTCTGAGCTCTTACAGAAGTCAGCCAGTAGTTTCAACCAATAAAAACACTTGTAAAATATAAAGAGTAGGAACTTGCACATCCAAGAATTTTGAGTTTCAGTAGTAACTTCCTATATGGTAACAAGTCCTTACTTTGAGAAAATTCCAAAAGAGACTCAATGACACAACACATAGTTGTTGGGTTCAATCATCATCATCTTCAAGCAGGTCTGAGAAATAGACCAGTCCAAAACTGAATAAAATAGTTTTTTTTTTATAAAATCCTTGGTAGAGAGTGGATTCCTATATTTTATCTATTAAAATATGAAGTACTATCCATACAAACATTCTGAAAAGCTACAATTCTTTATCTGAAATATGGGTTGGTTTTTTTTTCCATAAATCGTTTCACATTGGGCTGAAATTCTATAAATATAAATGTAGTTGTGTTAAATGCTAATGATTTGAATACAGCTAGACAGGAATAATTATTTTGCCAATGTAATGAAGCTTGGCCAATTTTTTTTTTCAGGATTTGTCAGTTGTGTTTATAAGGCAGCCACAGCTGTATATCACAGATAAAGTCCAAGACAATGTATGACATATACAATTTAGCAAGGTGAATTTTCTGCTACATTAATGGATCCCCCAGGGATCATTTTAAAATTTCTACATATTTTTTACAACATGTGTCATGCATGATGGATGACCACTTGGTGGCAGCAAGAAATACTGAAAATTGTTGTTGCTTCTAATTAGTGTCTGTCCATCTCGGTGTTTCCTGCCAAGATCTGATAGCTACAACAAAGCACCATTGCCTTGAAAAGCATATTCAGGGATTGGTCATCAATAGTTAACTCATCAAACTGAGCAGAGGTATTAAATGGACTAAAATAGGCTGCAGTTCTTTAATATGTTCATTAATTGCTTGGAAGAAACTTACTATGTATGTAATATGCATATAACAATCTTGCTTTGAACAGCTGTTCAGAATTTCACAAGTTGTCTTGTTTGACAAGTCTGAATTAAATAATTGTTTTCAATAATATAATATTATGTTATGCATTGGTGCTATTTGAGGGTCTTGTAAGATGACTATATTTCCCATTGGAATTTTAATATGTAACTATTATCAACCAAACCACAAATAGAGGCTTTAAATTATTTGTTCAACAGATGTTCCTTTTATAAACATTAATAAATGGTAGCAGAATATATTATAATTTCATGTACACAGGCAGTAATATATAGTTATTCTTGCCTGCAAGTTTTGTATTATGGTATGTAGTTCAGCTTTAAATGAAACATGAAATGAAATATCCCATTAAGCAAAGTTGCTAATATATTGAGGGAAGGCTGAGCTACTGATACTTTAAGCAGTTAACAATTTTGAAAGTTAATTCCCAATACCTCTATTTATCATGGATCAGAGAAGAAGCTAAGTTGATTGGTGCTCTTTAAGGATACTGTGAGATGGCCTCACGTTGTTGGGAAAAGTTTGAGGCAGCAAAGTTTAAAAGGTTTAACACAGCATGAAAAACAGCTGATGGCAGAGAAATGAAGAAAAATAATGCTGATTCTTCAGCAAGCTGGTAAGTGAAGCAATAATCTTAAGTGTGGTGGTCTGATCTAGTTCATAAATTCTCTTTTAGAAAAATGCCTTCATTTTACTTGAACATTCATTGGGCCAAGGAAGGATAGAGCAAGGTCCAAGCAAAGTCTGGATTTTTTTTTTCATGCAAAGCAAAGGTTCCCTCACTAAACTAAGTTCTCCAATATTTTTATCAGTTAAGATATATTCTCCAAATATGCAAATTCCTTATGATTAATCTCTTATACAATAACCTGACTTTTCCTCCATCTCTTTCTTCATTCCTACCCTATCAGTTTCCCTATAATTTTATTTGACAAAACCCATCAACTGAAGAGGAAGCATTCATTTTTTGCCACATTCCTCATTTCATTCTTCAGGTTCTTGCCCATGAGTCAATTTCACTAAACATTTAAAATTCACTATAAAACTTCAGTAGATAAAGTTGGTTTAGCGTACATCCACATGTGCCAGTATCTCTGAGTTGTCATCAGCTGCAGCAGTGTTCATCAGAAACACCTGCCTGTCAAATTGTCAAGAATTTATGTTTGTTTTTTCAGCATATGTTAAATTTTTTTTGCCTTGAAGTATTTCTGATGTTGACTGAGATTTAATAGTCTGCTTCAAACAAGAGATGTTTACTGCCAAGAGGCTGTTAGAGAAAGTGTGATAAACTAATATTAAGAAGAAAGATTACTATCAATGTTAGCAACAGAAAATGAAAATCAGGATCAGAATTGTTCTAAGAAAAAAAACAAATAAAAGCCTCTCCATATTATATAATTTTCTAATTTGTTCTTCCTCATCATTCATTACTTATTCCCCACGACAGGATAGTTAAACATCTAAACTGCATTCTTCTTTGCCAAATCTTGATTAATCACATTCCTATTTTTTTTAAGTGAATGAACCATATAATTGAAAGTCACTACAAGCTGTAGCTGTACATCCTAGCAAGTGCTATATCAACCATCTCTATGAAAATAAGGTTCAAATATTATCTTCTAGGTCCAATGCAAGTTCATAACTTAGATCATCTCCTACATCCCAACAGAACAGACTATGACTGCTTCACTGTATCAATTCAGATATTAGAGAAAAAAATGGGAAATTGGGAGTTCTAGTCCTACGTTAGGTATGGACATCATCTGGGTGACTTTGGGTCATTTACAAACTCACCTCATAGGTGAAGAAAACAGGAGGAACGAGCATTATGCCTGTCACCTTCAGCTGTACAAAATAATGGTGCAATATAAATCTAATAAATAAATAACAATCAAATAATAATAATAATAATAATAATAATAATAATAATAATAATAATAATAATAATAATAATAATAATAATAGTAATAAAGTTGGAAGGGACCTTGGAGGTCATCTAGTCCAACCCCCTGCTCAGGCAGGAAACCCTATACCATTTCGGACAAATGGCTGTCCAGTTTCTTCTTAAAAACTTCCAGTGTTGGAGCATTCACCACTTCTGGAGGCAGGTTGTTCCACTGGTTAATTGTTCTAACTGTCAGGAAGTTCTAGGTTGCTTCTCTCTTTGTTTAGTTTCCACCCGTTGCTTCTTGTCCTGCCAATATGTAAATCATTTTACATCTTGTATTTCCTTTGGTGAGATTAGGTTGGTATGCTAGAAATAAATATACTGCTGTTCAATCCTATTGCTAGCAACGATTCCCCCTTAGTGAAATCTCTCCTGGTGAGTTCTTCCCTTTTTTCTTCATTCTTGGCACTAGGAACAAAAAAGAGCCTATACCAGTTTGGTGTAGTGATCAAGGTGCTGACCTTGAAGCCAGGAGACTGTGAGTTCTAGATCCACCTCAGGCATGAAAAACCAGCAGGGTGACTTTGGGCTAATAACTTTCTCTGCATCCAACTTACACCACAGGTTTGTTGTTGTGGGGAAAATAGGAGGGAGAAAGAGTATTATGTATGTTTGCCACCTTGATTTGTGTATGAAAAAAAGGCAGGATAAAAATCTAAAAAAAAAAAGCAAAGAAGAAGATAAATCCTAGCCACTACTGTAGCGTGTCCTATTAATAATTATCCTCAGCCCTGTAACTGCCAACAATAGGACACTCAGACTGCAGCAGGCTGGTGGCCATTAGTAGTATTGGCAGACTGGCAGTATTGTACAGTCTAAAATGAAATACATTATGTCGGACCTGATTTCACAATTATAATTTTGCCCAGATGAGGAAATATGACATTCCTCAAATAGTTAATAAAATTATGTATGTGCATTCTGTTCTTTCCTCTGAGAGCTCAAGGGGACTTAAAATAAGGAGTGTGTAAGTGTGTCTCACCTAATTTTATTTCAACAATAAGGAGCACATGATATACCTTATACTGAGAGTAAGTGCCTGGCCTTGGTACTCAGTAAATTTCACACTGACGAGAAAGCTTTCCTCATCCAAGTCCAGTACCTTAATTGCTACACTATGGTGCCTCCCATATTACCGGTTCTCCCTAATTTTATAATTTATTTTTCCTGAACCTAAACTCTGTTATTCTACTGAAATTATTGTTGGCTATAATGAGCTTCCTATCAAGCCATATTTCATTTTTTCAGGTTTGGCTTTGTAAATAACTCCTAATTTCTGGAACTTGTAATGTTTTCCTCAGTTCAGATTTCTACAGTGAAAATCGTTTTCTCTGCCAAACATCCGTCCTGTTATTAATATAGTATTAAACCGATTAATACATTCAACATTTAGCAATAAATGTTGCACATAATATTCACAAAAAGGAGCTGAAAGGAAAGAAAAAAGCAAAAGCCCATAAAAATACCTTGCTTATAGCAGAACAGCCAATAAACAACTTAACACAGATAATATCGCAAAGGGAGTCGTTTTCGTTTCTACGAAGTGTTACCACGGTTGTGATACGTAGACGATCCACTAGAAATCCTGTGTGTCTTTCTCTCTTCGTGAAATTACTTTTTTTAGATACTTCCGTCTGATCGTAAACGGGTTTCTCGTTGTGTTTGACACTGATGTGTTCGTCTTTTCCTTGGTGAGTCGTCATAGTCTTTGTTATGACAAGTCGTACAAGTGATGTAGATTGATATGGCAGCATATGTATTGTCATTCCTCAAAAAGGGAAAAAGAGGGTACCAAAGCATACTTTGGGGGTGTACTGGGATACTGACCTGAACTTGAGACACGACTAGTAGTGGTAGGCTCAATAATTTCTATAAAAGGGGGAAAAAGAAAACAGCTTGTATATGAATTATATATGGAAGACAAACATCAAATGAGAGAGTCAACAGTCTTGGGCACGCAACATACAAGGGCCAACTTAGGATCTCCAAAAGAATGTGCATGAAAACTACCTGAGGTTTGCAAACGTGGTTGTGGTGTGTATTTTTTTTAAAAGGAAATAGTCTCTTGGGTCAAACTTGATTCCCAATAACTTTAGGGATATGTCTTTGTAGTCTTAGCAATAAATCCTACAGCTTAGGAATTTCTGACAAGCTACTATCCAAGTACTAGCCAAGTTCAACTATGCTGAGTTAGTTTGGTGGTACAATCAGGCTAAGTGGATTACTAAGTACAGCTTATAAAGTGGATCTTACTGTTGTTGTTTACTGCAAATACATAGTTTGAATTTAATCAAAGACAGGTGTTAAAATGCATCTACTTCATAGATAAAACTCATTTTACAATTTTGATCCAGAGAAAACATATTCTGAATAATAAAAACAACAAAATTTTCCTTGGAGTAACAGAAGCTGTATGTGGTACTACAGAGGTTTAGCAAATCTAATGATTTGATGTTTCTCAACAAAGAGTCTTTTAAAATACTAAACAAGAAAAAAAATCAAATCTGACAAATATGAAGAAAGCACCAGCTAGCAGTACTTTTTTTAACAAACAGAAAACTAATTGTCCTTAAATAATTTGTTCGGAATGAAATCAAACTAATTTAGCAGAACTAACTTTCAAATTAGGAGTGCTGAACTGTTTTTCACGTTACAACATATTTCCCCCCCCCACACTTACAGACTGGTGTAGCATACTCAAATCCAAAACAATTCAATATACAACTTAAAAAGAAAAAAATTCAAATGAGTATTTCTTTGAAATGTGGCTGTTTTTGAAATGAAGGAAATGCAGGCCAAAATTGGCCATCATTACACTTTTAAAATAGATTTTAAAATAAAATCTATTATACGCGATCCCCAGAAAATAAAAAATGACAGACAATTTCTTATTTAAATTAGCACATTTTTTTAAAACACTGGAAACAATTTTGGCACTTCTTGATAATTGTGCTACTTCAAGATCTTGACCTGAAATGCAGTAACTTTGCAATTCCTTTGAGGATCTAAAATACATGGCTTTTGAAAGACTATTATTTCATATCATATACTGTCAATCATATCCAATGACTGAAGCGATGGTATTAATTTCCCCCTCATTTGCTCAGACAACTCTTATGGTGAAATATCATAGCATTTCTCAAATCAGCATTCAGGCATCACTCTATTATTGGGGGTGGGGGGAAGCAGCTAAGGGGTATTTAATTTTCATTCTTACTTAGCACATATTACAATTTTTGGGGGAGTTAACCTACCCTTTAGTCTTTAGGTATTTATACTTATGTATACAATTCTAATGTGAAAGTAGGAGTAAAACTCTTGTATCTTTCAAAAAAAGAAAACAGTCCTGCCAATCAAACCAAAGTTAACAATATAGGTTACATACTAAATTCAGATTTTTATAGATGATGCAGGAAAGTGATTAAATAGTATCCATTGAAGAAAAGAATATTGGCTGCATGATTTTAAAAGTGGAAGAGGAAGAAGGAATTTTCCCCTAATTTCTTATCTTCCTATAGCGCCCTATCTTCCTAAATATCTATTTTGCTTGATACTAAGTCTTCTATTCAGACAAATTCTATATGCATATGCTAAAACTGTCTCTGAATATTAATTTGCAGCACAATTAAAATTAATACATTTACTTCAGAATAAATAATAACATCCAGTGTTATTATTAGCTCATATTTTCTACACAGATTACAAACTTATTCAACAATCAAACAATTAATTTTAGTATATCTGATAACACTTCATGGTATTATCTGTGACACAATAATTTAGCCATTTCACTTATTACATAGCACATAAGCTTGTTCCTGGTTTATTTTCTAAAAACAAGCAAGCATTTTGAGGCTCCTAGATAATGAGAAATATGGCTACTTGACATTTTAGAACAGTGTTTCTCAATCTCAGCAACATTAAAATTTGTGGACTTAAACCCCCAGAATTTCCCAGCAAGCATTGAGCTTGTATGGTTCTTTTATATTTGTTTTTTTTCTTTAAAATTAATTATTAACCCTACAGAGTTGCATTTTATGAATTGAACGGC